>NC_062544.1:199639372-199911872 GCF_016906955.1 Phacochoerus africanus
CCGTGGTTGGGGAAAAGGAGCAAAAATACAATTTTTTGAAAGAAACATGTATTTCTTAAGTTAGCTAAATGTTACAAAACCACATGTATAGGAAACATGAAGCCCGAGAGAAAAATTTTAAAGACCTGAAAAGAAAAAAAAGGAAGTTTCTCTCCTTCAGAATTTACATCTAGAAGAACTGGGTGATAGTTTTTTTCATGACTTTATTTGAAATCTAGCTTCCTACCCAATAATCCTAACATTTGGACCTTTATAAATGATACCACTTCTCTTAAATATTATATTTCATTTCTGGAAGGTTTTATAACTTTCAATAAGAGGAGAAACTATTTCTTTCCACCTATTTGATGTAACTTTATTTATGGAGCCAACATGTTGACACACTATAAACTGTAAAAAATGAGGCCTAATAAGGTTAATTGTCATCTGAACCTTCCTCTGTAGGCTGCAATCTGTGGGCTTTGATTGTTTCTCTGGGGGAAACTCTGCCCAGATGGCGAAGTCCTCAAGGCCCTGACCCACAAGAGGCCTGCAGAGATGGAGAACAAGGTGCTTCTCCACAGACTAATTAATTTACTAGTATAGCACCTGTTCCAGAATAGATAGGGCTGGAAGGGAAAGCAGTCCCTGAGCACAGTGGCAAGCTTGCGGGTAAATGGATTTCAGCTGATTATATTAAGCTGATGCTTTGATCATCTGAAGGCGTTAAAATGGAAATATGTTTTTTCTGGCTGTTGGCCTCTGTGAGTGTGGTTTGTATTATTATTATTATAAATGTTGGGTAATCAAAAAGACTTTTAGATTTCAGCACGTGCCATTTATAAAGTGCAGAGTATATTTGTCTATTTTTTCCTCCAGTTTTAGAAAGGCATGTTGTCATAAAGCTGCACCTTTTAAACAATTCTGCTTTCTTGTTTCCATTTTATTCCAGCCAAATTACTAGCTGGAAATCAAACACCAGCACAGATTCCTTTTAGCTAGAACATTTTATTATGTACTCACACCTTTAATTCAATATGTGTAATTAGGCTTTAATCAGCTGAACACTATTTGTGAAAAATATCAGACACTTCTTTAAATGAAATTCTGGTAAAGTCATGCTATTAAGCTTTGGTGACTAGTTACTGGCACGAATAAATCCTTGAGTAAACAAGGCTTGGTAGTAAATGGATTTACAATGTCAGTCTTTCTGCACTCAATTTCACTTTATTGCCTCTTTGATTCCCAAAAGGATTAGAGGTAATTTTTTCAGTCCTTTAGATGCCATAAAACTGTTTCCCTTTCCAAATTAACACTATGATCTTCCATGTAATGTGTTTGGCAAACATGAGGAATTTATAAGACCGCTAGTCTGATGTTGCATAGTAATGGGGATACAAATATGATGTCTTTGATGTCATGGCCTTACAGTGGGCAGCTTTCACCAAGGTTTTGAAAAGTTAGTGGTTTACCAATAGAAAAAATTCTTGTTCTTATGGAAGACAGCTTAAAGAATGCTAATGATTCAGTAAATTAAATGATTTGAACTATTTCTAATACCATTATGTGTTAAATTCTGACATTGTATTAGTGAAGCACTATTAACATTATGGTGGGAAAACTGAGTCCTTTTTTAAGGAAGATATCACACAGAATACGAAAACAGAGCAAGCATGCAAATTTAGCATATAATCCTAGGGCTTATTTCCAGATTGTCCTTTCTGGCTGTGAACTCATAATCCTTGGAACTATCTGTTCTGTGGAAGAAATTGAAAATTTCATGGCTGCTTTTCCTTGGTTTTCTCTTCCCAAACTCCAAAGCATCTTTAAAATGTTTGTTTTAGTGGATCTGTTTTTAATACATATTCTTTTTTAAAAATAAAAAGTACAAAAATCCTTCTGGTGAAAAATAATTCACTGCTCTAACTCCCCACCCTGATCCTCTCTTCAATTCCCTCATTGACCAGTTCTTTGTGTGGCCCTCCAGAGATATTTTAATGGTACTTGGTAAAAACTAGAGGACATTTGGGTTGTTTCCAGGGATTTGCCTCTAGAAATGTTGCCGAAACATCCCTGAACATGTGTCTCTGGGCCAATGGTGCAAATGTACCCATAGTGTATATTTCTAGAAGTAAAATTACTGGGTCATAGATTGCATGCATTTTGAATTTTTATGAATATTAAGCTGTGCTCCAAAAATGGTGTATGAGTGTGACTTCTTCCCCATAACTGGGTTTGCTTTTCTCCCCCCAACCTGTAAGTTAAGTATTGCATCTTATTATTTTAATTTGCATTTCTTTAATTATGACTGAGGTTGAGTATCTTTTCAAATGATTAAAAACCACTTCATTTTCTTTTGATGTGAACAGCCTGTTCATGTCCTTTGCCAGTCTCTCTATTGGGCCATCAGTGTTATTCTTGTGGGGTTGAAGAGCTCTTTATGGAATAAGGAAATCAGCCGTCTGTCTGCCAACGTGCAGCATTTGTCATTTCAGTGGCATTTCCCCTCATATCTGTCGTCTCTCATTTACCATGCCTTCTATTCCTCTTCTTTTATCATTGGCAGTCTGGATTTAGGGTTACTTAATAACTCGTGGAAACTAGAAATGATAACATCATGGGAAAGGGGTTAATTTAGGTGGTTTTCTAATTTTGAGTTTTGATGAAGTAGGAGGAGATGGACTGAAAGGGCAAGTTTAAAAAGAGGGTGAAGTGACTTTAGTGATTTGAAAAAGGGGCTTTTATACTGACAAGACCTTGAAAAAAATAATGTTTATACAAAAAAAGCAATTTATTTTACCCATAATTTTCTCCTTTCTTTTGCCATTATTACAGGTATTTGTATTAGAATAAGAATTCTCTTTCTAGATGCTTTGACCATAAAGTCATATTTCTGTGTTTTGGACATCACAGTTTGTGGTCATAAAAATGAAGTGATTGTAGGGCCACAAATTCAGCACAGTGACCTTGATCCTAGATGAAACGGAGAAGGGAGAGCAAGAACAGCAACACTGACAGCTCTTATTTAAGCACAAGTAACTTTTTTTTGTTGTTTTTTTGTCTTTTCTAGGGTCGCATCCATGGAATATGGAGGTTTCCAGGGTAGGGGTCTAATCAGAGCTGTAGCCACTGGCCTACACCAGAGCCACAGCAACATAGGATCTGAGCTGTGTCTGCAACCTACACCACAGCTCACGGCAATGCCTGATCCTTAACCCACTGAGCAAGGCCAGGGATCGAACCTGCAACATCATGGTTCCTAGTCAGATTCGTTAACCACTGAGCCACGACGGGAACTCCTGAGCACAAGTAACTTTATGTTCAGCTCCATGTTGATGACAAAGTAAATACAGAGACATGTTTTAGACATGTATGGGCTTTATGTCAAATTAAAATGTATTTGCAATGTCCTGTAGCAATCACTGTTATCTTCAGAGTAATGGTTTTAAATCATGGACTTAGGAATTCAAGTCTTGGGTTCAAATCTTGAGTCTTTTTCTTCTTAGCTGCATGACCTTAGTGAAGCCCTCATCTATAAAATAAAGACAATGAGAGAAATGACTTCACAGGTTGTTTTAAGGATAAAATGAGATAATACATGTGCCTGGCATAAACTCCGTCAATGTCAGTTCTTATTACTAGCTTTATTAATTACCAGAGAATATATGCAGCATATTATCTGAATTGTGCTCTACTCAGCCCGATTTAAAGTAAGTGAATGGACATCTGTAAAACTTTCTTACATGTGCTGAAATACGTTGTAGCCATCATTAAACCACATCTGAATAGTTTCTAGGTGAAGTTACTTCCTGATATCATTCCTCTCTTTGGAACCCTTATCCAAACCAGGTCTAAAGATAAAAAACTGGTATTGTAGTAGTAGTTGTCAGAATGAAGTTACCTCTGGTAGAGGGTCTCATGTATACTTCATTAGTTTTACAGTGAGTATTGGCTAGCTTCCTCCACCTCAATCACCATTGCATTTATGTGTTTGCTTGTACTGTTTCTTCTGTTTGCAGTGCTGTTCTGGCCATTACTATTCATGTAGAAAGATATACATTCCTCTATTTGTCAGCAAAATTGGTAGCTAATTTATATTTTAAGTCAATTCTGTTGATGAACAAGAATAATGTAAAGGAACACTACTAAATTGGATACAACTATCCAATATTATAAGGAAGACAGTGTGTTTATTTATTAGTTTTAAGTGAATGATTTTCAATTACTCCAGTCAACATTTCTGATAGGGATATTTCATGTGAAATGATTGCTATCGTGCTGTTTAGTTTTGCAAATCAGAACCTGTTTGTAGAACACTATTGGGTCAATATATCTTATCATAATATTTGCCAGTACCATAGGCTTTACAAATTAGTTATTGTGACTGTAGGTTTCTATGAACATGAATTTACTGATTAACTAATTTATTTACCTTATGGGAATTCATACATCACAACGTCAGTGGTCCATGACCAAGAGTGAGTACGTGGATTCTTGGTGTTAAAAACAACTACCACTCATTGTACTTCTTTATTCTGACTCTACGTGCCCAGAAAATGTCTAGTGGGAAAGATTGTAAAATAACCACTTAGGAAATTAATTAATAACATTTACATTAATAACATTCAGATCCTGAATCAAATCTATTCAATTTATGAGGGTTCTTTCATGAGTAATTGCAACTTCATCAGAGGAAGATCATTGGAATTGTAGTTCCTAACTACAGTTTCTCCTCCAGGTAAACAAATGAAAATAATGACCAAATACCACTTCCATCTATCAGATAGGAAAAGGTTCCAAAAACAGTGGCCAATTCCTCAGAATGTAATGAGATGGTGACCTCATTGAATGGTTGGTAAAGTTGTACATCAGTACAACTTTCTTGGAAAGTAATTTGGCAAAACATATTAACCTTAAAATGGCCTTCTTGGCAAAATGTTTAATGGAGTACATGCATCCAGCCTCCCCTCTCTGTAAGTTCCCATTATATCACCAATGAAATAAAGAAATAGACAAGTGTCTAGACTGTGCTATTCATATAACTACTATTATTACCACTACTTCTAATAATAATTTGAACACAAAATCCCAGATAACAACAAAAGGGAAATGGGTAAGACAATGACAAGGAAGAAGTAAAAGGTGCTATTTCTCATCTAATTCAAGAGTCATTAGATCCTACTACATTATGGGGAAAATTGGGTGTGTGTATATGTGTGTCTGTTAAAAGTAATCACTAAAAAAACGAAAACAAAATAAATGTTTTCCAGATTCCCAGAGAAGCAAACATAGGACATAACAGCATGGTCCAAGATGCAAAAAAAAAATTAATGAAAAATGATCAATAAAATAATGTTAGAGAAAATAATAAAGCAGAAAATAACATTTAAAACTTGAATTCATTGATGTGAGCTACATGAACTATAAGACTATTTAACTGTAAGTTAAATTTTATAACGATTTTTAAATTTTAAATGGTGGTTATAAAAGGGGATGCAGTCTGGCAACCACAGCCATGACAGGACTCATTCTGGATGTCCACAGTCACAGCATGGCTCTCACTTCTGGCCAGGAACCCTGGATATAAGTAAATCCCAAATACACAGAATACGTGATTCATACTTTCAGTCTAGAAAGATTTAGAATTAAGTAACCCCAGTTAATTGCCACAGAAATTGTTATCCTTTAGTTGTTATACATGTTTCAACCCCAGGAAAATGTAAAAGTATGAAGGGTAAAGAGAATAAAAACCATAATATGTAAACATTTTGTTAAGAAGATAAATGTACATATTTAGTATCATGTATATTTGAAGTGTTGAAATTAATTTGCTCTATTAATGTCTATTTTTTCAAAACTGATTGATTTTGTCATGTTTTAACTTTATAACTCCAATTTAAATGTGTCAAATTGTTGATTTGATATGTTAAATTGAGTAAGTGATTTAAATTTGCATTTTAAGGTGAAATCTAAGTTTTAAGGTATGGGCCATTAAAATAATAATTATATCTGTAAATATAAATATTGACTCTTTATTTATGCACCTACAAAGGTTAGGTTTGTTAATTCAAGTAACTGAACCACCCAAAAAATGTATTTATATACTAAATGTATAAGTACAGTTTTAAATGTTTAAAAGTATCTAATTATCTGTAAATGTGATTGAGCATTACCAAATTCCCTTAGAAATGATAACTGAAATCTGCCAAATTTATAAATAGGATTTTGTTTTTTATGTATAATGTCTTTTTTCCATTATAGCTGGTTTACAGTGTTCTGTCAATTTTCTACTATATACCAAAGTGACCCAGTTACACATACATTAATACATTCTTTTTTCTCACATTATCATGCTCCATCATAAGTGACCAGACATGGTTCCCAGTGCTACACAGCAGGATCTCATTGCTAATCCATTCCAAAGGCAATAGTCTGCATCTATTAACCCCAAGCACCCCATCCCTCCCCCTCCCCTTTGGCAACCACAAATCTATTCTCCAAGTCCATGATTTTCTTTTCTGTGGGAAGGTTCATTTGTGCCTTATATTAGATTCTAGATATGTGATATCATATGGTATTTGTCTTTCTCTTTCTGACTTACTTCACTCAGTATGAGAGTCTCTAGTTCCATCCATGTTGCTGCAAATGGCATTCTATTGTTCTTTTTATGGCTGAGTAGTATTCCATTGTGTATATATACCACATCTTCCTAATCCAGTCATCTGTCATTGGACATTTAGGTTGTTTCCTTGTCTTGGCTATTGTGAATAGTGCTGCAATGAACATACAGGTGCATGTGTGTTTTTCAAGGGAAGTTTTATACGGATATATGCCCAAGAGTGGGATTTCTGGGTCATATGGTAGTTCTGTGTATAGTTTTCTAAGGTACCTCCATACTGATCTCCAATAGTGATTGTGCCAGCTTACATTCCCACAAACAGTGCAGGAGGGTTCCCTTTACTTCACACCCTCTCCAGCATTTGTTATTTGTGGGCTTATTCATGATGGCCATTCTGGCTGGTGTGAGGTGTTGTCTTGTGGTAGTTTTGATTTGCATTTCAATAACGATCAGTGATGCTGAGCATTTTTTCACGTGCTTGTTGGCCATCTGTTTATCTTCCTTGGAAAAATGTCTATTCAGGTCTCTTGCCCATTTTTCCATTGGGTTGTTGGCTTTTTTGCTATTGAGTTGTATAAGTTGCTTGTATATTTTGGAGATTAAGCCCTTCTCAGTTGCATCATTTGAAACTCTTTTCTCCCATTCTGTAGGTTGTCTTTTTGATTTCCTTTGCTGTGCAAAAGTTTGTCGGTTTTATTAGGTCCCATTGGTTTATTTTTGCTTTTATTTCTGTTGCTTTGGGAGACATACCTGAGAAAACATTTGTAAGGTTGACGTCAGAGAATGTTTTGCCCATGTTCTCTTCCAGGAGTTTGATGGTGTCTTGTCTTATATTTAAGTCTTTCAGCCATTTTGAGTTTATTTTTGTGTATGGTGTGAAGGTGTGTTCTAGTCTCCTTGATTTTCATGCAGCTGTCCAGATTTCCCAACAGTACTTGCTGAAAATACTGTCTTTTTCCCTTTTTTTTTTTTTGCCTTCTTTGTCAAATATAGGTGTCTGGGTTTATTTCTGGGTTCTCTGTTCTGTTCCATTGGTCTGTCTGTCTGTTTTGGTACCAGTACCACACTGTCTTGATGACTGTGGCTTTGTAATATTTTTTGAAGTCTGGGAGAGTTATGCCTCCTGCTTGGTTTTTGTTCCTCAGAATTGCTTTGGCAATTCTGGGTCTTTTGTGGTTCCATATAAATGTTTGGATTGTTTGTTCTAGTTCTGTGAAAAATGTCATGGGTAATTTTATAGGAATTGCACTGAGTCTGTAGATTGCTTTGGGTAGTATGGCCATTTTTACAACACTAATTTTTCCAACCTACGAGCATGGAATATCTTTCCATTTCTTTACATCTTTTTTAATTTCCTTGATTAATGTTTTATAGTTCTCAGCATATAAGTCCTTTACCTCCTTGGTCAGGTGTACTCCCAGATATTTGATTTTTGGGAGTGCAATTTTAAAAGGTATTGTATTTTTTTATTCCTTTTCTGCCATTTCATTGTTAGTATACAGAAATGCGAGTGATTTCTTAATGTTAATCTTATATCCTGCTACTTTTCTGAATTTGTTGATCAGTTCAAGTAGTTTTTGGGTGGAGTCCTTAGGGTTTTCTATGTATAGTGTCATGTCATCTGCGTACAGTGACAGTTTTACCTCTTCTCTTCCAAATAAATAGGATTTTAAATCTCTTAAGTTCAACTTAAAAAAAGGAAAAGGTAAATTTTAAAAAATTGTGCCTTTATTCACTGAATATAAGTTTTAAAGCCAAAAATAAACCCACTAATGGACATTTCAAAAGCGACTTTCAGGGATAACAACAACAACAACAAACCTCACATTGATAGATATGAAAGTATATAAAAAATAAGACCATGAGAGAAGAAAAAAAGTAACAGGAATGGTGATATTAATATTATAAAAATATAAAATTCAAGGCAAGAAGCATCAAGTAGGACAAAGGAGATCAGTTTATATTAATAAAAAATCCACAGTGGGGATAAAATAGTTAATCATTTTGTGCAAGTATCACCACTGAAGTTTTCATTAAACAAAAAAGTAGATATAAAAAAACCATAAATTGAAGGATAGAAGACTTTACACACTAATAGCAAAAAAGATACCTTGAAACCCTATTTTTGCACCTTGAATATTCACTTCTAGGAATATATCCTTATGATATAATTGGAAATATACACAAAGCTTTATGTGTAAGAATATTCATTAAACATTAGTTATTATAGTGAAAAATTATTCAGTTTCTAATAATTAGGAAATGATCAAATAATTTTCATTAATGAACACCTGAAATTGTATACTAAATTTGGTGTGCCTATTTGTAACTTTTATTAGCTTCACAGAGTGCTTCATGTCTTCCTAATAGTGTGAATAAAAATAAAAATTGGGGGAGTTGCCGTCATGATGCAGCAGAAACAAATCCGACTAGGAACCATGAGGTTGTAGGTTCGATCCCTGGCCTTGCTCAGTGGGTTACGGATCCAGCGTTGCCATGAGCTATTGTGTAGGTCAGACGTGGCTCAAATCTGGCATTACTATGGCTCTGGCATAGGCTAGCAGCTGTAGTTTCGATTAGACCCCCTAGCCTAGAAACCTCTATATGCCAGGAGAGTGACACTAAAAAGCAAGAAATAAAAATAAAAGTTTGAGCTTCTTTAGGCTATGAATTATACAGTCACTAAAATGTTTCCAAATAATTTTAATAACATCATAATATATTGTTTTCAGTTTTCAATGCTACCAAATAATTTTAATAATAAGCATAACAAAATCAGCAAAAACTCTCTATATATTTGACAGTTGAATAAAGCACACACAAAGTGCACATATCCACAGAAATATCTATGTGGAAGCTTAATAAGGCAGGAATTTGGGTTTTTGTCTTCACTGCTATAGACTCAGCATCTAGAGTGGTATCTATGGTATAGCAGGTGCTCACTAAAGATTTCTTGTATGATTGAATGGAAATTCAACCAAGTTTTAATAATGATGTTCTCTAGCTGGTTGGACTATAGGTGTCCTTTGCTCTCTTTATACTGCATTTTAAAAAGTTTTTACTATGTGCATTTATTATATTTAGAATGATTTTAAAAAATGTTTTAAAAACTGGGCCAGGAATTCCCCTATTACCAATCTTTATACTAAGGGGAAATCATTCTTTCCTTCCCTCAAGATTTCTTTTCACAAGAGGGGGTAACTGTGGTGTAGTCTGCATCATCTGAAGTAATTCTTATCACCCTGTTGCTTAGAAGTCTTGAATGTTTGCTGCAAGCCAAATTTTGGGTTGAGTCTAAAATCTGGTCCTAATACCTTTCTAAAATCTCCAACTCTTTCATGTTAGAAAATATCCTAACCGTTCATTCCCTGTTTTTTTTTCTTTTCTTTTTTTTTTTGTCTTTTTGCCTTTTCTAGGGGTGCTCCTATGGAGGTTCCCAGGCTAGGGGTCTAATCGGAGCTGTAGCCACCGGCCTACGCCAGAGCCACAGCAACATAGGATCTGAGCCGTGTCTGCAACCTATACCACAGCTCACAGCAACGCCAGATCGTTAACCCACTCATCAAGGCCAGGGATCGAACCCACAACCTCATGGTTCCTAGTCGGATTCGTTAACCACTGCGCCACGACGGGAACTCCCATTCCCTGTTCTTGAAAAATCCTGCCCATCCTCATACTCCCTCATGCTTTGCCTGACTGTCTCACTTCAAGTGAGTTCTCTCTCATGTCCTGCAGCACCTGTTGCCCCTACTGATTCTTTTTGACTCTGACCCATATAGTCTTACTGTTTTTCTGAAATCTTTCATAAGTGTTTGTCTTGATTTCCCCAGGGTGCTCGTAAATTTCGTGGGTTTGGGGAGAATGATGCTTACTTCTTTATATCTTATCAAGCCTGGCACAGTATGTTGGATGTTGGACATAACAGGCACCAAACATATATTTATTGAAAATGGCCAGATGCTGTTCAGTTTTTACACTTGTCAGAAAGTTGAAAAAAGAGAGCTTGGAAGTCTGGCTTACTGGGATTCCCACCTCTGTTGATTACTATTTAACTTTGTAACCTGACATTAGTGTATCTCTTTGAGTCTTTTATGGCAGTTTACTGCAGTGATTATAAGATCTTACTCCATCTTCTTGGCTCTATCATTTACTATTTGTCCTTGAGCAAATTATTCTACCTCTCTAAGCCTCAGTTTCATCATTTGTTTCATAGAGACGACAGTACCAATTCATAGGGTTGTCAAAAGGATTAAATTAAATAAAGCTTGGGAAAGCCCCTAGCATAGTTCAGAGCATGTGATCAAGGCTTGCCTAAAAGATAACAATTATTTTGGTATTTGAGAGTACAAGAGTGGCAAAGAAATGACATTATTTCTGAACCTACTTTATAGAGTTCCTATAAATGTTAAATGAAATGTGCTTAGTTTGATTCTGGCTAAATAGGTGCTAGTAGTCATTATTTTAGTTTCATGTGCAATGGATTAGTAATACCTACTTGAAAGAGTTTTTGGTTGGGTTTATTGTAAAATTAGTATAATGCATATAGTTAATAGATCATAATTTTCCTCTTATCCTTCCTTATTTCTCTCCCCTTACCACCCATTGCTCCACTACTAACTTTTGGCCAGCTTATGTTAGAGTACTGAACACCTGAAGAACTGTTGGGTACTGTAGTCATACCTGAGTATACTGTAGTCATGCCTGGTTTATGGAGAAATGCTAGTCCCCCTCTAAGTTTCTACATTGTTTGTCTCCAGTGGCATTTACTTTGTATGCATTATGACTGAAGTGAAGATTATATTCAGACTGTAGCTCATGAAACCGAATGGAACCACAAATTCAATAGTTTGCATATGTGAAAAATGAGACCCAGAGAGGTTCTGTTATTTACCTAAGATCACATAGCTTGTTGTCTCCATAGTCCTATGCATTGTGCAGAGCTATATTGCCATTTCTCCCCTGGGCTTTGTGATCACCTATTACATATCTCAGGACCCATGTGAGACCTGCACAACATTCTGCTGAGAGTTGCAGAAAACCTGCTTCATCTTATACTGGATCTCCAAGAAAATACATTTAAATAAAAGTTCTTTGCTCTTATTTTTTCCCAAAGCTCATGTTATTCATTAAATGGCTATTTAATATAAAGAAACAAATTAAACAGGGGAGGAGAAGAAAAGCATTTCTTTAATTTTTTTTTTCCCAGTTGCTTTTTGTGCAGGTGGATTGCTGCAGGAGTCCCCTCTTCCGAAGCCCATCTGGGATGTTAGTTTAGCTCTATTGATGTTTAAGACTCCGTCTTTCATCATAACCACATGCCAAGACAATAAGTAATTGAACCACATGTTTTGCCTTTTTAAAAAGGTGTAATCTCTTTCTGAAGTGTAGAGATGTTTAGCAGGGTTTTTCTAATTTATCTGTCATCACACCATGCGGGCTAGGCTCCAAGGCCCAACTGCAATGTCTCTTTATCACCGTCTTTTGATGAACACCTGTTTCCAGCATACAAATATATCTGCTGAGATGCAAAATTAAAATAATTTCAACAGTATAGGAATAATTAGGAACCTTTTTTTTGAAAGGTCCACCTGTTCCAAATATCAAAATATCATATTTAGTTGCATGTACATCCTTTTATCACTATATATTCTTTATGCTAGGTATGTATATATTTGATAATAATTCTACTGATATTCCATTAAGTAAAATAATAAATATTTTCATTTTTAGATATTCAATTATAAGCATTCTTAAAAAACAGAGTTGTCTATGTTCACTGAGAGAGAAATTCTCTTTAAAAATTTGTCTGAAACTTTTTAGGGGAAATCACTACAAATTGGTTTAGGGAAGACACTTTAGAAATGTTCTGTTATTTATGACTGTGCCTTTTATTAAAGATTTGACATCTTCATAAATACAACACAGATTGTGTAAATCTAAAGTTAGTTTCAGTAGATATATATATATATATATATATTTTTTTTTTTAGAGCCGCACTTGTGGCATATGGATGTTCCCAGGCTAGCAGTCTAATCAGAGCTGTTGCTGCTGGCCTATGCCAAAGCCACAGCAATGACAGATCCGAGCCATGTCTGCACTCTACACCACAGCTCATGGCAACGCCAGATCCTTGACCCACTAAGCAATGCCAGGGATCAAACCCACGACCTCATGGTTCCTAGTCGGATTTGTTTCCCCTACACCATGACAGGAACTCCAGTAGGTACTATTTTATAAAGGAAAAGATATAGGAGCTCTTAGATGATTTTTCATTAAAGCTTGGTATGTTAAAACACTTAAATCAATAGATTTAACATGAATAATTATTTTTTATAATTATCGTTCATGTCACTTTATATTTAAGATTTTATCGATCATACTTACTTTTCTCTTTTCCATAATCTGAGCTGGGTGGTTGTGCCTTTCAAAGTGAAGTTATGTAACAATTGTAAAACCTTACTTCTTGGAGCCCTCACCAAGAATGACCCTCTATTCTAATATATGAGAGAAAAGGTCCCCATTTGCAAGAACTCATATTTAAAAAAAGAGAAGCCTACACAGATTTTTAAAAAACATCCAGAGAAGAGAACTTGATATACAACAAGCCATGCAGTGGTTTCCATTTAACATTAGCCACAGCGGTATTCACTCAGATAAGAAGTAACCCTGTAACTTCTTATCCAAATGAAGCAAGTTTGTAGGTGAAAGCCAAGTTAATGTAGAAATGTATTATAATTTGTCTTCTTTTTCAGAAAGTGAAATCTGAAGTGCCAGATTTTTGGTTGTTTTTCTGACAACCATGTGAAAAAAAGTAAATCACCAGTTGCCTGGCCCTTACATGAAAAGTTGTCCACAAGGCGTTATGTAGCTGGTTGCATTTAGCTGTCGGAGACATTTTGGGCAATAGTTATATACACAAGACTAATTACACTAATTAATCCACACCAACGTGTGAACAGTAAGCATGTTTTTACAATTAGGATGTAATTTTAAAATATCCTTCATTGGGTACATTTAGAGACACAGCAGTTTCAGATTTACCATACAATAGGAAAAGGAGTTATCCAAATAGAATAAATGTAAATTTCAAGTTGGTCAAATAAATTAATATATGGCAAATGAAACCTGCACTTGCGTTACAAATACACATTTGCATAAGGAGTGGTTTTCTGAGTAGATGTATGGATTGTAGCTTTTGTGGTCATTTAATTATAGGGATATTGTATTCACTTTGCTTAATGCAATGTTGCAACCTCACATTACTTCTATAGCTTTTATTTCTGATGTGAGTAGTTGCATTAGGCAGAATATTGGCCCCTTGGAGATGGCTGTATTCTAATCCCCCAAATATCTAGCCTTATATGGCAAAAAACAAATGCCAACAAAAATTACTTTATAGATGTGATTTAGTGAAGAATTTTAAGATGAGGAGTTCATCCTGGATTATTTTAGTAAAGTAATTCCCAAGGGTCCTTCTAAGTGAAAGAGGGAGTTGCAGAGTCAGCGTCAGATTGATGTGGAGTAAGAATCACTCAGCCTGCCATTTCTTTGAAGGTAAAGAGGAGGCTATGAGCCAAGGAATGTGGGCAGCATCAGAAGCTTGAAAAGGGAGGCACAGTCTTCCCAGAATCTCTAGAAAGGAATATTGCCTTGTCACACCTTGATTTTAGCCCTCTGAGACCTCTAGAATTATAATAAATTTGTGGTGTTTAAAGCCTCTAGGCTTGTGGTAATCTGTTACATCAGCAATAGGAAATTAATAAAGTTTTTTTTTTTTTGGCTTCTCAGTGCCTTAGATTTCTATAAAGAACTAATAATAGTTGCTTATTATTTTTATGAGTTAATGCATGCTAAATTGCTTTAAAATGCCCAAAACTTTAAGGTTTTTTGTAAAATAAGTAAAACTATTTCTAAATTTTACAGTAACTGAGAGCCTCTGCCAATATAAGACTTAATCATTTAAAAATCTTCCCCAAATCCCTATCAATTAAGAACTAGTGACTAGAAAACATGGAATAGGTCCAGCTTCATTAGAAAGCATCTGTCAGAACGTATCCAGGCAGCCAGAGAAAGAGATTGAGTAAATGACCTGGACAGTATAAAAAGCCAAGAACATAACTGATGTCAACAGGGCAGCAGAAATTCAACGGACAGGAAATTATCTCAGCAGGGCTGAGGAAAACAAAAAATGCTGGGACTCATTAAAAGACCAAGCTAGATTATTTACAGCAAAAAATAGCTTAAATGACCCTTAAATACTATTTTCTAAAAAGATGGATAGACAACTCTTTTTATTCAGAGGTATTCAGCACTGAATTATTTTAATTAGAAAAAATGTGAAAACCATCTTAAAAGCCCAACAATTAGGGATGGTTAACTAAAATATGGTTTAACAATAGAATTAGATACTGTAATTAAAAGTACTCATGAAAAGCTTTTAATAACCTTTGGCATAAAATAGATACATATATAGAATATAATAACTAAGTAACAATTCTATTTAAAAAACTAGAAGGGAATTTACAAATTAAATTGTTATCAGTAGTTGTCCTTGAATGATGGAGTAATGGCGATTTCCTTTTTTTCAATTTTTCCTTTTCCAACTTTATAAAATGTACACACATTACTTTCTATAATTCTCCTTTGGGAAGTTATACTATAGTCTTAAGAATAACTTTGGGAAGTTATACTATAGTTTTAAGAAGATCTTCTAACTGGGCAAATTTATTCACTGTTGCTGTTTCCCAATTAATGAATGTCTCCTCTGACTTCTAACTTAATTTAGTAACATTTATTGGACAGCTACTTTGTTCCAGACACTTTGTTAGGCAATGAGAAAACTATAACAGGGAATGAAATATAGTAATTGACTTCTGGAAATTTATAAGCTAGTAGTCAGGAAATAAAAACAAACATTTTAAACTGGTTTGAGGTGTAAAGACTAGGGAAAATGAGATTATATGACTCATAGAAGAGGTAGTATCTCAGCAAGGCTTTATGGATGACTAGAATGTGAACAAAGAGATTGGGGAGGATGAGAGCAAGTGTGGGTAGAGATGCCACTGGTACTAGCATAGAAGGAAGAGACAAGGGCATGTTTAGAGAACAGTGAACATTCCCAGTTAGAGTTGAGGGAGAATCACAAGAGGCTGAGATGGAGGGAGAATAAAGAGTTGGAAAAGAAGCTGAAGGTTTATGGTGAAGGGCCCCAAAGGCTCAGCTGGTAAATCACTTTCATCCACACTAGCTTCCTGACACTTAACCACAAAGACAGAAAAGCTAAGAAGAAAAGACACATAGTCACCCAAATGTTTGATAGCAAGGTGGTTGACTACATGTTTACTCTTCATTCAAATGTTTTATGATATTGGAGACACACCATAGGACATGTGGATTCCATTGATTGTGTCTCCTGAGGCAGGATTTTATTTTTTTTTATTATTTAAAAAATTTATTGGAATATAGTTGACTTAGAATGTTGTATTAGTTTCATGTGTACAGCAAAATGGATCAGTTATATAGATACATATACATATATCCGTTCTTTTCCCCCATGTAGGTTATTAGAGAATGTCGATTAGATTTCCTTGTGCTATACAGTAAGTTCTTGATAGTTACCAGTCTAATATACAGTAGTGTGTATATGTTAACTCATCGTCCTAATTTATCCCTCCCACACCGCAGTTTCCCCTTCGGCAACCATAAGTTTAATTATGAAATTTGTGATTTTGTTTCTATTTTATAAATAAATTCTTTTGTTTAATTTTATTAGACTTCACATATAAGTGATGTCATATGATATTTGTCTTTCTCTAACTTCAGTTAGTATAATAATTTCTAGGTCCATCCATGTTGCTGCAAATGGCATTATTTCATTCTTTTTATGGCTGAGTAATATTCCACTGTGTATATGTACCACATCTTTATTTATTCCTCTATCAGTGGACATTTAGGTTGCTTCCATGTCTTGGCTGTCATAAATAAATAGTGCTGCAAGGAACATTGGGGCATGTATCTTTTCTAATTATGGTTTTCTCTGAATACATGCCCAGGAGTGGGATTGTTGGATCATATGATAATTCTGTATTTAGTTTAGGTTTTTGTTTTTTGTTTTTGGGGGGTTTTTTTGTTTTTTGTTTTGTCTTTTTGCCATTTCTTGGGCCGCTCCCACAGCATTATGGAAGTTTCCAGGCTAGGGCTCTAATTGGAGCTGTAGCCACCGGCCTACACCAGAGCCACAGCAACACAGGATCCAAGCCGTGTCTGCAACCTACACCACAGCTCACGGCAATGCCGGATCCTTAACCCACTGAGCAAGGCCAGAGATCGATCCTGCAACCTCATCGTTCCTAGTCGGATTCGTTAACCATTGAGCCACAATGGGAACTCCTGTATTTAGTTTTTTTTAAAGAGGTAATTCTAACTGGCCTGCTCCTTGTCCCATTCAGACCCATGGGATGAATTTTAAAGCAATACCATATCTAGGATTCATTTTCAGAACCTTGAGAGTGGCTTCTTCCATATTTAGTAAATCCTTCCTCTCCCAACTTCTTTATTCTGTATTTGTATACATACTAACTCCTCCCCAAAACTATAGCTCTTCATTGGATAAAAACAGTTCCTTCTTATATTTGTTCTTTCTCCTATATTTGGACATGGAAGAATAACTGTAAAGTTTTTAAACTAAATGGATTGGCATTGTGTTCATTTGTGTCAACACATGTGCAGCGGCACCTTCTCAACATTTAGACTTAAAAGATTTCTTTGGGATTCAAAAACCATTGCCTGAGACATTTACAAGGATCATGGTGAGTCCTGAGTCCTCTAATGTTAACTTACCATTTTCCCCACTTCCACTACATTTTCTGATTGAACATATTGGGAGGCAGAATATGTTTTGTATGGTTCGTAATTTAATTCTTTTTAAATTACTAATATAAGTGTCCAGCGTGAGGAAAAATAATCTCTTTTCCTCTTAGGATATTTCTTTCCCACGTAGTATTTTAAAATCTTTTCTGCCTTCATCAGTTATCTGATCCTTTGGTAATTCATGCTCCATTCTCTTAGACTATTTCAATGGTGTGTTTTCCAAGCCTTTTGCCATTATCACTACCCTTGGGATTCTGTCCAAATTAGCAATCTTTTTTTTTAACATAAAAATAATTCAAAATTGCCGCATTTTTCTAGACAGAGCTATAGGAGTTTGGTGAGTAATGGGATAATTACTTCCCGTGTGAGCTTTGGTGACACCCAAGTGGATTCATGGATGTACTCTTTTCCCTTTTTTATGCCAAAGGATGATTTTCACTAAGAAATGATCAGATCACTTATTGAAGAAATATTAAAGAAGAACTTTTGCTAAATAGCAAATTAGGTAATGCCAAAATACTGATAATTATCTAAAAGATGGCCATTCCTGTTGGGAAGTATAACATTTGGGGAAATTTTAAGCTCCAATTAAGTAGTATATTTTGTGCAGTAGTAGAGAAGAGTAGAGATACTCTGAAGGAGTGATTTGAAATGGGAAAATACCTCACTTATACCACGTTTAACCATGCACCATTGGAACTTACATGAAAAATGGTCAAGAACTTAAGGAGAAATGAAACTGACATAAGTTAACATTGCATATTCCTACATGTATTTATATATGTTTACTAAACCCTCTGGGTAGTGTACTGCTTAATAAGTTGTGGCCATAAATGTGAACAAAACTCATTTCTCACTGTAAACCAGATTATTTCACTTCTCTTCTTAAAAATCTCTAATAACTTCTCTCACACAGACTTAGATCCACATTCCTGACTTTGGTATAAGGCACTTTATAATCTGGGCCCTGCTCTCTTTGACCACATCACCTGCCCTCTCCCTTTCTACTCACTCTGCTATGGTCATTCAGGGCCTCAGGACTGTGCCAGAATAGCTAGGGCCCAGGGTGGAGCTCTGATAATCATTAACTGTTAACTCTCACTCTATGCTAGGCATTGTGCTAAACGCTTTAAGACATCATTGTATTCAAGCTTTACATCACAAAAGGAAGATGCTTATTACTGCTCCTATTGTTCATATTAGTTGTATGTTAAATATTACTAATATTAGTAGTAGTATTAGACCATTATTACTGCCTTATTAAAGAAGAGAAGAAATTAGATAAGTAACTCATAGTCACTCATCTAATAATTGTTGGAACCAGACCACTATGCTCTAAAGACCTCCTTGTCCTTGGATGTTTTGTTGAAAGATTCAATTGTAGAAAAACTTGGTACCAAGAAGCTTGAAGATTCATCTAGTGAATTCTTTATTCATATAATCATCAGAGTTACCCTGAGCCTCTTCTTAGATGCAAAGCCTATGGGAGGGACTTACGTGGATAAAGGACAAAAACCCCTCTTTTCTTCAAGAAACTTTCAATTTATTAGTAATCATATGTATAACCCTCATTCAGATGACTTCCTGAGTCTGAAGAAATAATTATTCTATGATTGACTTCCAGTTCAAAATGATTGTTTCGACCTAAGTATTTAATGCTCCTCCTTTCCAAATTCCTATTGAAATAAAGAAAGAAATGTAAATTAGAAGAAAAAAACTCTTTCTGGCCTAGAAAGGTAGAAATGATTGACCAATAGACCAGAAACTTGGAGTTTATTTTATATCCCGCAAAGAGTATTGCATAACCTACTGCTATTGGAGTGTCCCCAGGGTGCCCCTCAGTACCTCCTCTCTTTGGTTATACACAGTGAACCCTATCTCTATTGCTGCTTTGAATTTTCTCCATAACTTTAAACTTGTTTACACAATTGATTACTGGACATCATCTATGGATACTCAATGGGAATGTCAAACTTAAAGTACTCAAAACAGAACTCGTAATTCTTCCACCATCAAACCTGCCCCCTTTGCAAGCACTTCCATTCCATTAAACACACCACAATCCACTCAATTGTGAAAATAAAAATCTCAGTATTACATTTCATTCCGCTCTTGCCCTCACCACTCACCCACCCCAAATTCAATCCATCAGCCTGTGGTCTCAATATCCATAACATGCCCTGAATCTGGTGACTTCTCTCCATCTCCATCACCTGGCTTGCTTATGTGCTTGTTTCTCCGAGAATTGATCCTCACATAGCAGCAGAGTTTCCTTTTTACTGTAAAAAATTAGATTATGTGAATGTTGCTCCTTTTCCACAGCAAAAACAAAAACAGAAACAGGAACAAGGCCCACAATTTAAAATGCTCCAATGGTTTTGCCATTTTATTACACTTAAAATAAAATCCACCCTCCTTGTGGTTTATGCAGTCCTACTTTATGTGGTAACTGCCACCTTTTATGACTTTCCCACTTACTTAATGTGCACCTCCTTTTTTGGTTTTTAAAACTTACCAACTCTTTCCTACCTCAGTGTCTTTGCATTAGAGATTTCCTTTCCCCAATCTCAGGAGAATCATTACTTAGCTTTACATGCTGGCTCTTTCTCATCAAATTGGTCTCAGCTTTTTAGAGGGAACTTGCCTACCCTCCCAATTTGAAGTATGTAACTCTTATTCTCTGTGTAGTAATTACCATTAGCCGAATCTTTTCCTGAATATTTGTTTGCTTATTGTTTCTTTTAACCTTCTAAGAAAAATCCCTGGAAAATAAGGACCATGTTTTGTTTAGTGCAGAATTTGCTGTACCTATGTGATACATAATAGGTGCTCAATTAATACTTGAGTGACTTAATGATTTGTTACTAATATCGTTTTGAAATGTAACACAGATATCAAAAATAATAATTATCATAATCTACAGATAATTTCACCCAAATCTGAGCAATATGGTAATGCTATATAAAAGATCATCACAAAAAATACAAAATAAGATGACAGAAGCCAGACCAAATGTTACTAGTTACTACAATCAGTTTGGATTAAACTCCACCATTAAACAACAAATATTTTCAGTTAGGTCTCAAAATATAGTAAAACTACTCAATGTTTAAAAGACATACAGAAAGTATAAAGATACAGAAAGGTTAGAAATAAAAGGAAAGGCAAAGAAAAATTTGGAAAATGGAAGAACAAGAGTAGTAATATCAGACAAAGTAGAAATGAAAAAGACATATATTTTATGTTGATGAAATGTGTGATCTACAGAGAAGTTGTAGCAGTGATACCCTTGTGCACTCACTAACATCATACTAAAATACATAAATCAGTAAACTTAGAAATTCCGTATTTTAAAAAGTCATTAGTATGCCTTTTTGAGATTTTGACTGATAAAGAGATGACACTATCATTGATAACCTTTTTAAAATATGCATGGATATATATATATGTGCATGGATATATATATATAAATATGCATATATATATATATATATATGACTGAGTCACCTTGCTGTACGGTAGAAAATTGACAGAACACTATAAAACAGCTATAATGGAAAAATAAAATAAATAAAAATAGTAAGATAAAATATGCATGAAACTTAATAGTCTACTAACAGAGAAATACCTGTTTTTCAAACATCAAGAGAAAGTTACAAAGTTGCTTATATCCTAGGATGCAAACAAAGCTTAAATAAATACTGAAAGAGTATGAATATTTATTCTTTGACAATGATGCAGTAAATCCAAATGTAAAAAAATGTAAGCAATTTCAAACCACAAGAAGACTAATCAGTCTATTTTTTTTTAAAATGTTTGTCAAAGAAGAATTAAACATTTCCAGGATTAATGAAATCAATACATATAAAAATTTATGAGATGCAGCTACAAATTCATACAAAGAAAATTCATAAATTTATGTGCTTTTATTAAAGAAGGAAAGATTAATAAATGAACTAAACATTTGAATGAAGAATTTTGAAAGCAACCAAAGAAGCAAGAAAAAGAACATATATTAATGAAAATAAAACAGAAATTATTGAAGTAGAATGGAGAAAATGGTTGAGTTTAAGATTTTGGAATACATTTTTTGAAAGGGCCCATAAAATAAACAAATTTAAGTCCATATTGATTAAGGAAAAATAATTGATAAATGCAAATATATATATGTATATATAAGTGGAAAAGGGATAATAATTATAAAAATTTATAAATTAAAGTTAGTCTTCAATTCTATATTAATAAAAATGAAAATTTTACTCAAAGTTGTCTACATAGTCAATGCAATCTCTATCGAAATCCCAATTGTATTCAAATACATTTGTCATTGAAAAGAAAAAACCATCCTAAAATTCACATGGGACCACAAAAGACAAAACAGCCAAACCAGTCTTGAGCAAACACAAACAAAAACAAAACAAAGTTGGAGGCGACACATTACCTGATTTCAAAATATGCTACAAGTAACCAAAGGAGAATAGCACTGGCATAAAAACAGACATGCTGATCAATGGAACAGAATAGAAAGCCCAGATATAAATTCATGCATTTTTGGTCAATTGATCCTTGACAAAGGTGCCAAGAATATACAATGGAGAAAGGACAGTCTCTTCAATAAATGGTGTAGGAAAAACTGGTTTTCCACACACAGAAGAATGAAAGCAGATGCTTATCTCACTCAACACTTAAAAATCAATTGAAAATGAATTAAAGATTCAAATGTAAGACCTGAAACCATAAAACTATTAGAAGAAAACAAAGGAAAAAATCTTCTTGATGTTGGTCTGAGCAGTGATTTTTTTTTTTTTTGGATTTGACTCCAAAAGCACAGGCAACAAAAGAAAAATAGAAGGGATTGCATCAAACTAAAAAGCTTCTGCACAACAAGGGATACTAATCAGTAGAGTGAAGAGACAACCTACAGAATGGTAAAATATTCTCAAACTATATATCTGACAAGTGGTTAATATCCAAAATATATGAGGAATTCAACTCAATAGCAAGAAAACA
The DNA here is from genome assembly GCF_016906955.1 of Phacochoerus africanus. Lineage (NCBI taxonomy): Eukaryota > Metazoa > Chordata > Mammalia > Artiodactyla > Suidae > Phacochoerus > Phacochoerus africanus. The sequence goes on from NC_062544.1 coordinate 199,661,850, forward strand.
AATAATTAAAAAAAAAAAAACATAGGCCAAGGATCTGAATAGATACTTCTTAAAAGATGACATACAAATGGTCAACAGGTACAAGAGAAGGTGTTCAACATAACCAATCATCAGGTTATGAAACCACAATGAGACATCAGCTCACTCCTGTTAGAATTACTATTATCATAAACACAAAGGTTAACAAGTATTGGTGAGAATGTGGGGAAAGGGGAACCCTTAATAAAACCACTATCTTGAAGAGATATCTGCACTCATGAGTTCTTTGCAGCATTACTCACAATATCCAAGGTGTCCATTGATAAAGAAAATTGCTATACAGATACACACACACACACACTGAAATGTTATTCAGCCATGAAAAAGAAGGAAATCCTGCCATTTGCAACAACATAAATGATATGATCTCACATATGGAGTCTTGGGGGAAAAGGTTAAACTCATAGAGGCAAAGAGTAGAATGGTAGTTACCAGGGGCTAGGGGTGAAGGAGATAAAGGAAATGGGAGATGATTGCAAAGGGTTTAAATTCACAGTTATGTAGGATAAATAAGTGAGTAAGTCTAGAAATCTTATGTGAAGCCATGATGTCCATAGTAGTAATACTGTATTGAACTTTGCTAAGATAGTAGATTTCAAGTGTATGCATTACACACAAAAATTGTGACCATGTAAGGAGGTGATACACTACAGCTTGACTCTAATCATCATTTCACTATGTATATGTATATCCAATCATTATGTACACCTTCAATATTTTAAATATTTAATGAAAAGATAATGTCCATGAAATTACAAACTATTTAAATTGTCTAAAGAAGACTGAATATGTCATTTTTATTTATGATTTTTAAATCTATATTCATGAGTATGCATTTTTAGTAGTAGGATTCATTCTTTAATATCTTTCATTTTCTTCTTTATTCTATTTTTCTTTATCAAATTCATAGCGATAGTTTGAAAAGGTTTTTTTAAAGGTCTTGTTTTAGCTATATTTCTTTGATTATTAGTGAGAAACTTAAAATTTGTATATTAGGCATTTTATATTATTTTGTGAATTGCCTATTAATATTCATTAGATATTTTTACATCAAGTAGTTCACCTTTTTTCTAAACTATTTTTATATGGCTAGTAATCTTTTGCCTATGTGGGTTTTTTAATATTTTTTTCTTAATTTGACATTTGCCTTTTAATTGTTTTCACCGTACATTTTCTTAGAAGTTTTTAATTTTAATGTAGTAAGGCATGTCACTATTTTTCATTTTTCACCACTGGTATCATGGTTAGAATATCTTTCCACATCTCAAGATTATAAATAAGAAGTAATATACATTTTAAAGTACTATCATATTTTCATATTTTTTAATCTACTTAGGAGTTACTTTTATGTAAGCTGTGGGATAGAGATCTAATTTTATTTTTTTTTCTCCATTTAAGAGTTGGTTATTTCAATACCATTTATTGAGTGATCTTATCTATCAATTAGGAACTGTGCCTTATTACTATCTAATTCATTAAATATATTCAAATCTGTTTCTTGAATTTTATTGAGCCAATTCTGACATGACTATCATACTCTTTCAAGTATTATCAATATATAATATATCATTTTACAAAAGGAAACCCCTCCATTCATTTTAAAAACGTTTTTCTCTTGGACATTCTTTACTTCTATTTTTATTTTATTTTATTTTATTTTATTTTATTTTATTTTATTTTTTGTCTTTTTGCCTTTTCTTAAGCCACTCCGAGGCATATGGAGGTTCCCAGGCTAGGGGTCCAATCAGAGGTGTAGCCACCAGCCTACGCCAGAGCCACAGCAACGCAGGATTCTAGCTGCATCTGTGACCCACACCACAGCTCAAGGCAACACTGGATCCTTAACCCACTGAGCAAGGGCAGGGACTGAACCCGCAACCTCATGGTTCCTAGTTGGATTTGTTAACCACTGAACCACGATAGGAACTCCATGGACACTCTTTACTTTTAAATGAACTTTTGAAATAATCCCCCAGAAATTTAATCATATTTCATTAAACTTTCAGAAGAATTTGGAGATAATAGATATTTTTACATTATTGAGTCTAGTTTCCAGTAATCTATTATCTCTTTTTATTCAAATCTACTTCGTCAGAATTTTATAGGAAATACAATCCATCTGAGTTGATAATGCTACTGTGAATCAGCTTACTTAACTTCAGAACAACCTTTGCAACCGTTTCAAGAGGGCAGGTATGATTAGTTATGTAATGATTATTATCTGACAAAAAGAAATATATGTATTTTATGGGGAGACATATTTTTCTTATAATTTCTTAACTAATTTATTGGTTCAACTTTGGCATTGATCAACTTAGTAGATCCTAGTCATGTGGTTCTCTCCTAAATCAAGCCTTGGGGGGAATCAATATGAAAGAATAATTATGTATATAGGAGAGTACAAGCAGGAAGGTGAGATAATCAGGCCTTATACAATATTCTGAAGATAAATTTTAAATCAAGAATAGAATTTAGAATACTTTGAAGAATAAATGAAACAATGTATCTCCAACTTTCTCCTCTATTAGCAAATAACTTGGCCATTCAACAGAGTCTGAATGAATTTTCAGAAGCTCTTTTCAGCTCCTCCTTTAACAATGTCTGAGAGCAGAACTTTGATCATAGGTGATCTCTCCCATTGAGTAGGAGAGACTCCTATGCAAAGATTTCATTCTCATATGCAGACTGAGGGTCTTGATCATTTTCTCCTTAAATGGACTTCCTCTGTACATCAGAAGTAGACCAACGCAGTAGTTAAATTAGATTCATTTCTGAAGTCTGAATATTCAGAAGCCCTTCCCTTCACATCATTTCATAAATACTGCCTTTGCCCCGAGTGCTTACTGTATGCTAGGTACTTCATAATCATAATTTTATTTAATTCCCACAAAGACTTCTAGGTATTATTGTAAGTTACATATTGTAGATGAGGAACTGCCCCAATTCACACAGCTAATCAATAGTGGAATGAGGATTTAAATTCCTATTTGCATAACAGCCAAACCCGTGATTGCAACCACCACTATCCCACATCACTTCCTCTCCTAAATGTTCCAACACTTTTACAATCCATTAGTGTCAGAAGTGTTCACCTTTGATACAAAGAAGACATTAAAGCAAAAAAAAAAAATAGGTTTTGTCTACTCAGTTCTAATATATGAACTTTTTTCCTTTTATAGTTAGATAAGAAATAGGTGACTTTTAAAAAAAATTTTATAGTGTTACAGAGTTTTGGGCAGAGTGATGCATCTCAAACTTTAATGTGTATATCCTCAAGGATATTGTTAAAATGCAGATTTTACTTCAGCAGGTTTGGGGTGGGGCCAATAATCTGCATTTCTAACAACTTCCCAAATTATGCTAATGCTATGGTCTCGCAAACCATACTTTGATGGTTTGTGACCAGATGATCATAACCAGCTTTAAGTTCTCTAATTGAGGGGGTGGTAATTATTAGGTATTAGATGAGGCGGATGAATGAGAGTGGCCTCCAAGGTGATGTACTGCTTTCTGACAGAAGAAATTGGGTGTATAGACAAATTCTAAAAGCCTTTATCATATATTTGCCTAGAGGATCTTGGCCAAAATGAGCTCACAGCTTGAAGGATAATAAGAACAAATATTTACTGAGTGATCAGAGCCAAGCCCTACGCTGGATACTTGTGTTATCTCTTTAATCCTCCCCAGATACTTGTGAGGAGGATGGCTACCTACCCTGCTCCCAACAGGGTAAATGTGGAAGCAGGCAGAAATGATACAATGTGGAGGACATTGGAGGGAAAGTATAGAGGGAGGGGGAACATCTTTTGAGCAACACAATGTTCCTTGCGCTGCACCAGTCACTTGCATTTATGTCGCCTCACTTCACCCTCATGGTTATCATATGAAGTATGTATTCTTACCTTTAGATTTGCTAAATGTGGAAATGGAAGCTCAGAGATGTTAAAGTAACTTGTCTAGGGTTATTAAACTCTTAGGTGGCATGTGTAAGTTTAAAAATCTAGAATTTTCTGACTCTAGAACTGCCCAATTCCTCACACTAATGTATTATCAACCCCCTCCTCTACTTGGTGCAGATGTGGATGATAACATTTTATTATAATTAGAGCCCTGGATTCATAGTTTGTTGCACACCTATTCTAACTCATAAACACAGGTGTAAAATGAGTAAACATGAGTGCAGTCAGCCTTGTTTAGTCATTTTGCAGAAATCTAGGCTTGAAGCCTCTCATCACTCAGAGGTTATTAAAAGGAGGCTGCTCTTGTAGCGATCAAGTTGCAGTTCATTGTCTAAGTTGGGCCATATCTAGTAACAGATTTCATAAGCACTGCAGTACTTTCCTCCTTACTTACTTTCCATTACTTACTTTCCATTGAGCTTTATCTCCTTTATCCTAGGGGTGTTTGTGACATCTTTACTTCGATTGTTGAGCTCTAGTAAGTAGAGGCCTCATCTCAGCAACTCATTTGACAGGTCCAAAAGGAAATCAACAAAAGAATAAAAAATTGAGGTGACATTATTACCCTGTTCTCTCCTTTGGAGACATTGCTACAGTGAATCCTTTTCTATATCCCAGACCTTTTGGCCCTATCAACAAATGCTCTGATTTTTGTCTGGAGGCACAATGATGAGATCAAGATGACTTCCTCTGTCAGCCTTGTTCAGAGTAGTTTCACAGGTCATGAATTAGCTCATCTGGGGAGAAGAGATCACAAGTAAAAAATGTGAGTCTACAAGTAGCTAGTAACTAAAAATTTCTAAAGAGAAAATGTGTGTATTTGTGTACATATGTACATTATATGAGATGGTGCCCCTGATAGCTAATCTGAGTGCTGTGTCAATGTATTTGTTTAAAAATAGGCTAGAGAAAAACAAGGAAAATAAAATAGAAAGTGGTTGTTACAGATGGCTGCTGATGTGTGACAGTGTTTTCTGCATTGAATCAAATGTTGAATGAGATTGGAGAGGAGGGAGCAGCAGAGAGGAGAGCAGGAAAAGAAACTCTCTCGCAAGAAGAGGAACAGAATCAACAGCTTCCTACCACCCTTCAGAAAGAGAGAGAAAGAGAGGTTGATTATTTTCTTGTAAATAGTATAGAAAGGCTGAGCAAGAGGTGATTGTATGAGGGAATTTCAAAATGAAGAAGGAAAATTACTTCTCTAGAAAAGCAAGTAGAATGCAAGAGATTTGCATGTCAAGGAGGGAAAAGTTTTGCTATGAACAGGCTTGATATTTTGCCAATGCTCTGAACTTATATAAACAGAGTGAGATACAGTTCTGACCACTGTAGGTAACTTCCTTTCAAACTTATCTTTCTTTATCAAGATATGCAAACATAACTTTTGCATTTTGCTTAGTTTTAAAATTTGTGAATCATTTTATAAAACCTCCCCATTAAAGCATGAGAAGTGTGTGTAAGTGAGATGAGCATGGTGAGTAGAGGAACTAACAGAAACACAGGTGAAGAGAGTAAGAAAGGGAATTGGGATTTTAAGAACAGTGGCCACATGGAGGTCATACTTGAAGCTTTGGGAGAGATGTGGTCCAGAGAGAAAATGTAGAGAAAGAAGAGATCACTTAGAACAAAACCTCAAAGAATGTTTACTGTTTTAGATAATCAGGATAAGAAAAGAAGCCACTGATGAAGACAGAGAAGAAGACAAATCTGATTACACATTGCCATAGGAGCCAAATAAAATTTTAAGAAGCAAGTATGTGTTTGATCATACTAAAATTTGGGGGGGGTAGGGATTACAAAGGATATAAACAGAAAAGAACTTTTGAGGCTCTAAGTTTGTAGGTCCAGAAAACACAATGAGTACAGGGATCACAGAGAGACACAGACATTGATAGACATAAACCCAGTTGATGTCCCATTTCTGTAGGGACTGGGAAGAGACCAATATGTCAGTACTTTAACACACAGAAAAGCCCCTTGTGGGTCTATACTTGGAGACTTTTTTTGCTCTTTGACCCACTGAGCAGAGCAAGGCCAGTAATCGAGCCTGCATCCTCATGGATGCTAGTCAGATTCATTTCCTCTGAGCCACGACGGGAACTCCATATATGTACACATTTTTTTAAAACACATTTTAGTTTGGAACACATTCAGAACCTCTCTCAACATTATGTTTCTGTAGATTGAAATTTGTATTTACTGTGTATGTATGTATATCCATTCACCCATTGTTTTCCAGGGGTAAAACTTGTGGAATAGTCTTCCCTCTTTTCATAAACATCTCACAAAGATGTACTGTTTCCCCAGTCTCTTTGAAGTTAGGTTTGGCTCTATGACTCATGTTGGCCCACTGAATGTGGCAGAGGTAGTGTTACTTCCAGGTTGAAAGTTTAAGGCCTGGTGTATAATTCATCCCACTTCTCTTCCTTCCTCTTATGGCTTTTGCTAATTCCCTAGATGGTGACTGTTCTTTCAGCCTGATCCTGGAGTAAGGACCACATGGAGTGAAAATCCTATCCAACCCATCATGGACATGTAGATTGAAAGAGAAATGCACTGAGACTTTTGTTCCTGTGGTTCAGCTTCCAACAACTTGAAATGTTCTTGTGGGTTTAAAAGTGTTCTTAATTCTTGTGCCTGAGTCATATTCTTGGTAATGGCCCAGCCTCCAGACTTGCTACCTGATGATACCTAAAAGCTATCTGTCTGCCATTTTTAGCATGTTGTTCTGTATAATTAGATGCAAGGATTCTAACTCCTCATGTCATCCTTGTTGTTTTATAGTGTACTTATCTAGCTCATCCGTCATCTAGTACTTATTACTATTCTTTCCAGAGTTTCTCTTCTCTAATATCCTGGACTCCCCAAACCCTACAGCTGGATCTGAACTCTAAGCATCTGGCTCAATCCCACGTTTTACCTTTGCCAGTTTCTGTGGAATCAGTAATGCCCAACAGTGTCTCACGATGTGATGATCCAAATGATACTCAAGGAAGTTCCCATCATGGTGCAGTAGAAATGAATCTGACTAGGAACCATGAGGTTGAAGGCTCGATCTCTGGCCTCACTCAGTGGGTTAAGGATCTGGCGTTGCCATGAACTGTGGTGTAGGTCACAGACGTGGCTTGGATCTGGCACTGCTGTGGCTGTGGCATAGGCCAGCCACTGTAGCTCCTATTAGACCCCTGTCCTGGGAACCTCCATATGCCACAGGTGTGGCCCTAAAAAAAAAAAAAAAGCAAATGATACTCAAATAATTGAGGGTAGGGTTGATGTGAGATACCCTCTGTCTTAGAACAGGTGTTCTATAAACAGTAAATGAATAAATGTACACTTGTAGCAGATTTCATTAAAATTTATTCAAGTTTATTCAAATTTGAGAAAGAATCCCACCTGTTAAGTGTACGGGCTTCCATTTTGTTTCAAATTAAGACACATATTAAACTTAAGGTAGAGTGTCTTTTAGTAAATTTCATCAAAATCAGTCTACTGTTTTCACGAACACAGCAAAATAAGGCAATGCTATGTTGGGTATCAAGAAGTAAAACCATTGTTCTTCCATATCCTTGCAAGATATTCTTAAAACCTTTGGTAGTTCAGCATGGATAAGTGTAGCACACACCTCTCATACATCGTATCCCATTTCACCAGTTCATATCTGATTTCTGCTGCAATTAGAAAGGACTGTTCAAGGAGTTCCTGTCGTGGCTCAGTGGTAACTAATCTGACTAGCATCCATGAGGACGCAGGTTTGATCTCTGGCTTTGCTCAGTGGGTTAAGGATCCAGTGTTGCAGTGAGCTGTGGTACAGGTCACACATGCGGCTTGGATCTGACATTGCTGTAGCTGTGGTGTAGGCTGGCTGCTGCAGCTCCAGTTTGACCCATAGCTTGGGAACTTCCATATGCTGTGGGCGTGGCCCTCAAAAGACAAAAAAAAAAAAAAAAAAAAGGAACTCCAGTCTGGTATTTGCCCTCTACCTTCTGCCTCTGGGAGCCCTCTAGCTAGGCTGCAAGCTAGGAAGTGCAGGCCTTTACTGTCCCTAGGGGACCACTCAGCCAGAGGATGAAGAGTCTGTGAATGCATCAGCCACCCATCTTTAAGACATTCTGAACAACTTTCAGGTGGTGTGGAAAATTGAGTCCCTATTTTCCACATCTGTGTATTTGGTATTGGTTTTTTGGGTTTTTTTTTTTTTTTTTTTTTTTTTTAGGGCTGCACCCATGGCATGTGGAAGTTCCCAGGCTAGGGGTTGAATTAAGAGCTGTAGCTGCTGGCCTACACCACAGGCATAGCAACGTGGGATCCGAGCCACATCTGTGACCTACACCACAGTACATGGCAACACTGTATCCTTAACCCACTGAGTGAGGCCGGGGAGCGAACCCATGTCCTCATGGATCCTAGTCAGGATCATTAACCACTGAGCCACGAAGGGAACTCCTGGTTTTGGTCTTTATATTGGTCTTTTCCTTCTCTGTTCCCTCCCTGTTGCTTCCTAGACTCATCTCCTTCACCCAAGTCCTTGTCTCAGTCTCTGCATATGGGGGACCTAAACTAAGATAGTAACATACTCTCTATATCTAGTCAGTTAAATAAATCAGCCTGCCTAGGTAGGTTAGTTTGCTCTTATTTCAAAGTGAATATTTTAACTCTTTTAAAATTTTCAGCCAGTTACTGTGTACCTATTATGTGTTCAACACTATACCTAGACTTGTGAGAGAGCACAATGAAAAAAAATCATGAAGTTTGCCCTCAGAAGATCAGGTTTCAGTCTTGGCTTTTCTGTACACTGTCTAGTACCTGTAAAATTGCTTAAATTCCCTAAACCTGGCCTATAGAATAAGCAAAATAATAATAACGCCTCTTTCTGAGGAAGGGGAAAAATATTGCCAATATTTAATTAACCATGAGAGTATAACACATGTGGTCTAAACTATAAAGTATATTATATAACCATAGAACATTATCTGGTGTTGGTTTCTCCCTCTTGTGAAGGTTGTAAATGCATTGAAGCCATGGAATATATTTTATATTTTTCTAATCCTCAGAAATACGTAACAGTACTGGGTATATATGAGTCAATTAATAAATTATATATTAGCAAAAAATATACAATTGTTGTCTGGAGAAGTGACACAACTGGGTGCTCACTTTTCATTTCAAGTTACTTGTAGATATGTTTTCTAGGCACCTGATTTTTATGCTAAATAAAATAGTATATTAGTTTCATAGTTGTAAATGATTGTATGTGTGTATGTGAAATAGAGAGAAAGAGGGAGAAATGGGGAAGGGGGGAAAACAGAGACAGAGAGAAAATCGGTCCAAGAATGGCTATTTATCTTTACCCAAAAATTGTATCTTTAGTGACAAGAAGATTCTATAGAGGTGGGAGATGAATGGTAGCATGCAGAATAAATCTACTAAGTGTTAATCCGTTTCAAGAATGAGTTCAAAGCAACTAAATCAAGGCTCAACCTTGAAATTTGAGCAAATTGATTTAGATGGTTATTCCAAGAAAGCAAGCAAACAAAGGCCAGTGGGATAGAGGTTGAGTATAAACATTTGTGCTCTTACAATAATGTGACCTCAGTAAATTTTTCAAAGTTTTCTCCAAATAACTTGGAATTTCCAAAGGACCCTTATGCAGTACATCTGGAAATAACCAAAAACTAGAAATGTGGCTCTTTGTTATGGAAAATAAACTGAAAGTAATACTAATCAATTTTCACAGAAAATGTCTTAAATCATTTCTTCCTGCCTAATGGGTTTATCTTTGTGGTCTACCCTCTCTCGTTGTGGGAACAGGTTATATACCTGGCTGAGATCTTTAGACCAGAGTTAGATCCAGGCTTTAGAAGTAATGGGAATGGTCTTTTCCTGTAGATCTTAAGTCAAGGGGGTAACAGCCCTGGCCCAATAGGGACAGGCTCATTTTTGATTGCAGCACTACATGGTCCTTGATAAGAATAAAGTTGGGAGAACAGACAAATTGAAACAGAGGTAATCCAACCATGGTGTAGGGCTTCCCAAATTACCATTGGGAGTATATGAGTTAATTTTAAGTCATTCATAAATGAGTAGTATTTCATTTTAAAAGTTGTATGCTTATTTCAGTATTTATTAGGTAACTTCTGCACATTATAAGTAATTCTAGTTGTAGAAAATAAAGAAATTATTAAGAGTGAATTAACTAAAAAATATTGGCTGCTTTCGAATAATAGAGACATATAACATGATTTTAGGTACTGTAGGGAGGAATATTTATCAACATTTTTAAAACTGAGAAATAAAACCTATAAACACAAATGTGCATAAAGAAAGACATGGAGTTTATTTATCAGAAAATAAATACCTGTGTAACTACCACCAAGTCAAGAAAAAGAATATTGTCGTTGTCATGGAAACTCTGTATTCCCTTCTAATCACTACCCTCTGCTGCCTCATAAAGAATCATTATCTTGACTGTCATTGTACTGGGTTCTATGCTCTTCCTTACTTTGTTAAAATACACTTCTCAACATCAGCAAGTTACTTTTCATGATGATTTTAATTCTTTGTAAATGGAACTATGCATTATGTATTATTTGTGCCTGGCGGGGGTTTTTTGTTTTTGTTTTGTTTTGTTTGCTTATGAAATTCATCTTTAATGTTGCTTGTAGCTCTAGTGTCTTCATTTTCATTGCTCTGTTGTATTGTAACTGCTGAATATGCCATAATTTATTTATTCATTCTATTGTTTGTAGATATTTATTCTACTTCTAGTTTTCAACTTTTAGCTTTGAACATTCTCATACATGTTTCTTGGGATGTATATGCACAGATTTCTGTTGACTATATAGTAAAAGAATAGACTTAATGAATCATAAGATATGTATTAATTCAACTTTACAAGATGATGAGGAAGAAGAAACTCTTAATGGTGATGATAAAACCTGCTTTCAAAGTAGTTACACAATTTCTGTTACTATTAGCAAAATATGATTGCTTCACATCCTAATCAATACTTGTCAGTCTTTTTAAATTTAAGCCATTCTATGTAGTGATATGTGTAGTGTTGTCTCATTATATTATTATATATAGTGATATCTCATTATAGTTTTAATTTGTATGGTTCTGATTCTTAATGAAAATAAATGCCTTTTCACATAGTTTTGAACATTTGGATATCCTCTTTTATAAAGTGTTCAAATTTCTTGCCCATTTTTTTTCTACTTGGTCATTTTTCTTTTTAATATTGATTTCTTTATATATTCTGAATACTATTCTTTTGTTGGTACTGGTGTCCCTTAATAAGGAGAAGTTCTTAATTTTAATATAGTATTTCAGTTGTTTAAAATTAGTGCTTTTTGCCTTCTAAGAAATATTTCATATCTTAAGGTCATGAAAATGCACTCCTGTATTATTTTCCAGCAACTTTATTGTTTAGCCTGGCATATTTAAATCTATAATTCATATGGAACAATTTTTGAGTAAACTATTAGATAGGATAGAAGTTTCTACTACTTTCTATCATCATTTATGGAAAGCACTATTCTTTCTCCAGAGCTCTGTAGTGCCATCTTTTCATAAATCATAACCTAATATGTAGGGATCTGTGCCTAAAATCTCTATTCTCTTCCATTGCTCTATTTGTCTATCCCTTGCCAATACTACACTGTCTTAATTCTTGTTGCTTTATAAGAAATCATGGTACCTGGTAAAGCATGTGTTTCCTCTTTATTTTTATTCAAGATTGTCTTAACTATTTGGTTGGTTCTTTTTCTTCCCCCTTCTATATCAATTAGCATAAGCTCGGTGGTATGCTGGCTAACCAGCTTTTAGGGCAAAACATGTCTGATTTGTAGGGCTTGCCAATTTCCATGGGTTAAATACTACCCAAATATTTATGGTTGGTTTCAAGACACCACAAATACCACTATAATTATTTTGGTTTGGGTTGCCTTGAATCTAAACATCTATCTGAGAAAAATGACATATTAATAATACAGAGTTATCCATCCCATGACGTATTCTCCATTTATTTAGTTCTTCTGTAATTCTTCTCAGTAATACTTTATAATTTCTTTCTTTTTTCTATTATTTTTCATAGAGATCTTTCTAATATTCTTTAGTTGAATTTATTACCAGGAGTTTGGTATTTTTGATGATATATAAATATATTTACATGTGAGATATATACAATTTATATGTAAAGTTTGTTTTGTTTTTTAAATGTTTATTGTTGACATAAAGAAATGCATTTTTAAAACTGAAGTATAGTTTATTTACCATATCAAATTAGTTTCAATTGTATAACATAGTGATTCAGTATTTTTTCATATCATATTTCATTATAGGTTATCACAAGATAATGGCTATAATTCCCTGTGCTATATTGTATATCCTTGTTCTTATCTTTTTTAATTTTCTTTTTTAATTGAAATATGTTTTATGTATGCTGTTATATGTTTCAGGTGTACAGTATAGTGATTCACAATTTTTAAGGGTTATACTCCATTTTAGTTATTATAAAATGTTTGGCTATGCTTCCTTTATTATACAATATATCCTGTAGTTTATTTTATACTTAATACTTTGTATTTCTTAATCTCCTACCCCTTTGTTGCCCTTCCCCCCATCCCTCTCTCTACTGGTAACCACTAGTTTATTTTCTATATTTGTGAGTCTGTTTCCTTTTTTTTATATTTATTAGTTTGTCATATTTTTTAGATTCCACATATAGGTGATATCATACAGTATTTTTCTTTCTCTGACTTATTTCACTTAGTGTAATACTCTACAAGTCCATCCATGTTGTTGCAAATGGAAAAATTGTGTTCTTTTTATGGCTGAGTAGTATTCCGTTGCATATGTATATACCACATCTTCTTTATCCATTTATCTGTTGATGGACGCTTAGTTTGCTTTCTTATCCTGACAATTGTAAATAATGTTGCTGTGAACATTGGGTACATGTACCTTTTCAAATTAGTGGTTTTGGTTTTTTCAGATATATACTCAGGAGTGGAATTGCTGAATCATATGTATTTCTATTTTGTTTTTTGAGAAACCTCCATACTGCTTTCCACAGTGGCTAAACAAATTTACATTCCCACCACAGTGTACAAGGATTCCTTTTTCTCCACATCTTTGCTAACATTTGTTATCTGTGTTCTTTTTGGTGATAGCCATTCTGACAAGTGTGAAAGTATTTCTCATTATGGTTTTGATTAGCATTTCCCTAGTGGTTAGCAATATTGAGCATCTTTTCATGTGCATGTTGGCCATCTCTGTGTTCTCTTTGGAAAAATGTCTATTCAGTTCTTCTGCCCCTTTTTAAATTGGGTTGTTTGTTTTTTATTCTTTTTTTTCATTTTTTAAGGTTTTATTGAAGTATAGTTAATTTACAATGCTGTGATAATTTCTGCTATACAACAAAGTGATTCATATATATGTGTGTGTATATATATATGTATGTATGTATATATCTCCATTCTTTTTCAGATTCTTTTCCCAGAAAGATTACACAGAATATTAAGTAGAGTTCCATATGCTATACAGTAGGTCCCCACTGACCATCTATTCCATATAAAATAGTGTGCATATGGCAATCTCAAACATCCATCCCTCCCTGCCACCTTTCCCCTTTGGTAAACCCTAAGTTTGTTTTCAAAGTCTGTAAGTCTGTTTCTGTTTTCATTAATCTCTAGGTATTTTTTTATTTCTTCTTTGATTTCTTCAATGACCTATTAGTTATTTAGTAGCATATTGTTTAGCCTCCATGTGTTTGTGTTTTTTGCAGTTTTTTCCTCATAGTTGATTACTGGTTTCATAGCATTGTTGTCAGAAAAATGCTTGATACAATTTCATTTTTCTTAAATTTACTGAGGCTCATTTTGTGACCTAGCATATAGCTTATCCTGGAGAATGTTCCATGAGCACATGAAAAGAATGTGTGTTCTCCTGCTTTCAGATGGAATGTTCTATAAATATCAATTTAGTCCTTTTGGTCTAAGGTGTTATTTAAGGACTATGTTTCCTTATTGATTTTCTATCTGGATGATCTGTCCATTGTTGTAAGTGGGGTGTTAAAGTCCCCTACTATTATTGTGTTACTGTTGATTTCTCCTTTTACATATCTTAATATTTGCTTTATGTGTTGAATTGCTCCTATATTGGGTGCATGTATTTCTTTACAATTGCTATATTTTCTTCTTGGATTGCTCCCTTGATCATTATGTAGTTTCCTTCTTCGTCTCTTGTAATAGTCTTTATTTCAGAGTCTATTTTGTTTGATAAAAGTATTGCTTCTCCAGCTTTCTTTGCATTTCCATTTGCATGGAATAACCTTCTCCATTCCATCATTTTCATGCTGTATGAGTCTCTAGATCTGAAGCGATTATTTAGGCAGCATATATATATATGTATGTATACATATGTGCATGTGTGTGTGTATCTTGTTTTTGTATCCATTTGGCCAGTTTGTGTCTTTTGGTTGGAGCATTTAATCCATTTACATTTAAGGTTAATTATCAATGTCTGTTTTCATTGCCACTTTGTTGTTTTGTTTTATAGGTCCTTTTCCCCTTCTTTTGTTCTCTTTCCTTGTAATTTGATGACTGTCTTTAGTATTATGTTAAGATTCCTTGTGTGTGTGTGTGTGTGTGTGTGTGTGTATCTGTTATAGATTTTGATTTGAAGTTGCCATGAGGATTTTTGTATGATAGTCTATATGTTAAACATGATTGTTTAAAGCTGCTAATCTCCTAATTTCAAATGCATTTTAAATACCTTACATTTGTACTTGCCTCCCTTCATGATTATTGTTTTTGATATCATATTTTACATCTAATTGTTTTGTATATCCCTTAACTGCTTATTGTAGATACAGGTGATTTTACTGCTTTTGTCTTTTAACCTCTCTACCAGTTTTGGGTGTGGATTTCTTATCTTTACTGTATGCTTGCCTTTACCAGTAAGCTTCTTCATTTCATAATTTTCTAGTTTCTAATTGTGATTTTTTTCTTTTTCTCCTGGAGAAGTTCTTTTAACATTTGTTGTAAAGCTGGTTGGGTGGTGGTGAATTCTTTTACCTTTTGCTTGTCTGTAAAGCTTTTGATTTCTACATCAAACCAGAATGGTAGATAGAGTATTCTTGGTTATAGATTTTTCTCTTTCATCATTTGAAATCTATCTGTCATGCTATTCCCTTCTTGCCTACAGAGTTTCTGCTGGAAAATCAGCTGATGACCTTATGGGAATTCCCATTTATTTTATTTGTTGCTTTTCCCTTGCTGCTTTTAGTGTTCATTTTTATTTTTAGTTTTTTTCATTTTGATTACAGTGTATCTTGGTGTGTTCCTCTTTGAGTTAATCCTATATGGGACTCTGCATTTCCTGGTTTGGGTGACTCTTTCCTTTCCTATGTTAAGTACATTTTCAGCTATTATCTCTTCAAATATTTTCTCAGGCCCTCTCTCTCTTCTTCTTCTGGGACTCCTATAATTTGAATACTGTTGCACTTGATGTTGTCCCAGAGGTGTCTTAAACTGTCCTTATTTTTTTTCATTTTTTTTCCTTTTTTTCTGTTCAGTGGCAGTTATTTCCACTAATCTGTCTTCAAGCACATGACACATTCTTCTGTATCATTTAGACTGTTATCAATTCCTTCTAGTATGTTTTTCATTTCAGTTATTTTATTCTTCATCTCTGTTTGGTTGTTCTCTATGTTTTCTCTGTTAAAAACTTCTAACTTCTTGCTCTGTACATCCATTCTCCTCTCAAGTTCTTTGATCATCTGTACAATCATTACTCTGAACTCTTCACAGGTAGATTGCCTATTTCCCCTTAACTTAGTTCTCCTGGGATTTTATCTTCTTCCTTTATCTGTAACATATTCCTCTGTCACTACATTTTGTCTAAGTTGCTCTTTGTATTTTTATATCTGTGGTAAGTTAGTTACATTTCTCAACCTTGAAGAAGTGGCTCTCTGGGAGTGAATTCCCCTCTTGTCACAAAAGCTATATGATCTTGGGGTCTCACCTAAGAGAGCTATGTGTCCTTCTGTTGTGGTGGGCTGATTATGTGGGTGGTCTGCTAGGCTTGGTTGGCCTCCAGTCTGGTTGGTTGCCAGGCCCTGTCTAGTCTAGGTGCTGCTGGCTGCTGTTTAGTGATGGTTATGGAACCCTGGGTGGCCCCAGGGCTACTACGTGCTTTCTGGTGAGTGGAGTTGGGGTCCTGAAGACTGGGATTGTCGCCTACCCACTGGTAGATGAAGCCAGATCCTGGGGTTATTGCTGGGCTACTGTTACACAGAGCAGATTCCTATAGTCTGGCTGCAGGGCCTGGGATCTCAGAGCTCTTTTAAAATTGTTATGGAAGGAGCATTTCCTGAGACAGTTATATGTCCTGAAGATTGCATTGGCCTACTGACCAGGGCTAGGGCCCAGCTGTTCCTGGGGTAAGACCTGGTACTGACCAGGGCTAGGGCCCAGCTGTTCCTGGGGTAAGACCTGGTGTGCGTTGTGGGATCATAGTTTTTTTGCTTCTGGTATCTGCCCTCTGTGGATGATGTTAGTCTAGAGGTTTATGCAGCTTCCTGGTGGATGAGGCTGTTGCCTGCCCACTGGTGAATGGAGTTAGGTCTTGGCTCTCTAGTGATCAGGGCTGTGTTTAAAGGCAGCTATGGGCTCAGGAAGACTTTATACAGCCTGTCTGCTGATGAGTGTGGCTGTGTCCCCACCCAGTTAGTTGTTTTGCCTGAGGCATCCCATCCCTGGGGTACAGGGTGTTGAGTGGGGCCAGGTCTTGGCAATAGTGAGCCAATATGTCAACTACCAGGAGTGTTCATGCAGTTGAATGTCTCCTAATATGTCTGCCATCAGTGCCTAGGACTCTGAGCCTCAGCTGCCTCTCACCTCTCTGGGAGACTCTCCAAGACCAGCAGGTAGATGTGGCCCAGACTCCTATCAAATTACTGCCTTTGTCCTGGGTCCTGGTACATGTGAGATTTTGCGTGTGCCTTTTAAGGATGAAGTCTCTATTCCCCCCTGTCCTGTGAGGCTCCTGCAATTAAGCCCCACTGGCCTTCGAAGACAAATGCTCTGGGGGCTCATCTTCCCAGTGGTGGACCCCTGGGCTGGGGAACCTGACAGGGCTGATAACTCACTCCTGTGGGAGAACTGCCACAATTTAATTATTGTCCAATTTGTCAGTCACCCACTAGGGGATACGGGATTTGATTATATCACAAATCTACCTTCCTACCCATCTCATTGTGGTTCCTTCTTTATGCCTTTAGTTGTAGAAGATCTTTTCTGGTAGTTTCCTTTTTTTTTTTTTTTTAATCGATGGTTGTTCTGCACATACTTGTGATTTGGGTGTGCTTGTGAGAGGAGGTAAGTTCTTGGCCACTCTCTCCTAAAAATCTTAATGTTAGAAAATTTAGACAAAGAGACCTATTCTTTAATCTTGAATTAGAGATCTACATAGGATTCATAATAAATTTCTGTATCAAACACAGGATTAAAAAGAGGAGTCAATAAGAAAAGTTCCAAAGAGGTTCAAATTGTTTGAAAAGCAGTGGTAAAAATTCTCTGCTCCTAAATGATATTCTTTGTTTTGATGCAACCAAGTTGTTTTTCTAAGTGTACATCCTGTTACCTTGTTCATTACTATCATTAACACCTTTGGAAATTGTTGCATCAAAGCTTTGCCCATCCCAGTGGCCTATGAATAATTTTAATATTAAAGATCTATAGAAGTTGTATCATAGGAAATAACAAAGAGAATACAAAGACAGATAACCAGCAAAGCCAAACATTGATTACTTGAAAAGATTAAAAACATATATATTTCTAGGAAGACTGATTAAGAAAAAACAAAATGGGAAGATAATAAATAAAATATTAGGATTGAAAGATGATATAACCATGGGTGGAAAAGAAATTTAAAAGTAAATAAGAGAATATCATGAATGACTTTATTCCACTAAATTTGAAAACTTAAAATCAGAAAAAAAATAGTATTTTTAATCAAAACTAACTCAAAAGAACTAGAGGAACTAAGTAATTATATGATTATATGACATTAAATCAACAATAAAGACTTTTTTAAAATAAAAATTAAAAAAGCAGACTTTCTAGTGAGAAAGAAATAGACAATTCCAATTTTACAGAAAGTTTTCCAGAGAATAGAAAAATAGGAAACATTCCTTAATAAATTTTATGAATCTTATATAGATTTGATATAAAAAATAGTGAGAAGAACGGTACAAGGAGGATAAATTATAGGTTAATCTCAGTCAATTATGCTGAAACCCTAAACAGAATATTAGCAAACTATTTCCAACCATATATAAAGTTGGAAGACTTTTTAAAAGAAACATTTCCAGAGTTCCTATTGTCACTCAGCAGATTAAGTACCTGACATTGTCTCTGTGAGGATGTAGGTCATTCCCTGTCCTTGCTTAGTCGGTTAAGGATCTGATATTACCCTAAGCCACAGTATAGGTCACAGATGTGGCTTGAATCCTGTGTTGCTGTGGCATAGGCCCCAGCTGTGGCTCTGATTCAACCCCTGGCCTAGGAACTTACACATGTGCAGCCATAAAAAGAAAAAGAAAAAAAAAAGAAACAGTACCAATTAGATATATCCAGAAATCTAAGACTATTATAATACTAGAAAATCTGGTTATATAATTTGTGTGCTTATTAAGTACAGAAGAAAAATAAAATCCTACAGTAATCATCATAGTAAATGGTGAAATGTTAAAAAAAAAAAAAAAACATTCCTTTGTTCTCACTGTGGCTCATCAGATTAAGGATACAACATTGTCTTTGTGAAGATGTAGGGTCAATCCCTGACCTTTTCAGGGGTTAAGGATCTGGTATTGCCATGGCTGTGCCACAGGTCACAGTTACAGCTCCAATTTGACCCCTAACTCAGGAAATTCCATATGCTGCAACTTTGGCGGTAAAAGAAAAAAATAATAAAATCAGAAATAAGACCATAATACTCACTGCCAACACTTCTATTAAACTTCTAGCAGTGGAATTTCTTTAAAAATTAGTAAAATAAAAGGTATGAGGTTTGAAAGGCAAAAAATAGTATTTTCCTTATTTATAGGGGTCATTTCTCTATAAAAATGACTCTAAAAACAAAGTTGGAGTTCCCGTGGTGGCGCAGTGGTTAACGAATCCGACTAGGAACCATGAGGTTGAGGGTTCCGTCCCTGCCCTTGCTCAGTGGGTTAACGATACGGTGTTGCCGTGAGCTGTGGTGTAGGTTGCAGACGCGGCTCGGATCGAGCGTTGCTGTGGCTCTGGTGTAGGCCGGCGGCTACAGCTCCAATTCGACCCCTAGCCTGGGAACCTCCATATGCCGCAGAAGCGGCCCAAAGAAATAGCAAAAAAAAAAGACCAAAAAATAAATAAATAAAAAAAAAATAAATAAAAACAAAGTTTTTGAATTAGTAACAGTTTGGCAAAGTTACTGGATTAAAGATCAATATATAAAAATCAATTACATTTTAGTAGAATTTGAAATTGTGATTTTAAAATATTACTGTAAATATAACAATACAAATATGGTAAGAATCAATAAATGATATTTGAACAATTGATTTTCAAGTTAGAAAAAATAAAATTTAATTCACATATCACACCATACACAGAAATAAACTCCAGGTAGATTAAAGACTTTATTACAAAAGGAAAACTTTAAAACTCTCATGAGAAAATTTAATAATATATTCGTGATCTTTGTATAAAAACGTATTATTCATGCAAGATAGAAAAAGCACTACCCAATATTTCCTTTAGGAAATATTGAAAGACTTGTCTATATTAAAATTCAAAACTTTTGTTTATTAAAGACGCCATTTCAGAAGTGAAAAGACAGGCCACAGGAGAATATATTTGAAACACATGTAACCAATATGGACTAATATTGAAAATATATAAATATTTTTAAGTGCTTCCTAAAAATCAATACAAAAATTATAAATAATGCAATAGAAAAAGGTTCCAAGGATATATATAGATATTTTACAGAAGAGGATGAATGAATGGCCCACAGACACATGCAATATATAAACAGAGAAATACAAATACAAACCTCACTGAGATACCCATCTGATTGGCAATTTTGTTAAAATAAGTCTGACAAAACCAAATGTTCCAATGGGTGGAACAATGAGAATTCAAGTATTCCTCACTGAAATATAAATTAATATAATAATTTTAGAAAACATATTAATACATTTGAAGATGTGTAACTCTATGACTCTCAAATTTTACTCTTGGATATATGCCAAAAAAAAAAAATTTCATGTGGACTTTGGAAGACTTTATAAGTTTTTGGCAGCATTGTATAAAATACCAAAAACAAAACACAAACAAAAAACAGCTATAATAAATAGATAAGTTTTGGAAATAGCTGTAATAAATAGATAAGTTTTGGTATATTTATACAATGGAACATTATATAGCATTAATGAGTGAAAAACACTATGTACATTAACATGGATAAAATCCGCTAATAAAAATCTGAAACTCAAAAAAAATGGAAGTCACAAAAGAATACATATTTAATGATATTCTTTATATAAAGTTCAAAAGCATGGAAAACAAAGCAATATATATTCAGGGGTTTTTTGTTCAAAATGCTCATTATCCTTTCAATCTTTTTTGTGGATTATACTTCCTACAATGCCACTGTCAGTTTCAGACATATGACCTAACTTTAGCCAAATGAATGTGAGCAGAAGTGATGTTGGTCACTTTTGAGGAGAAACTTGAAGAATCATCATGTGGTTCTGCCACCACCCTTCTCCATCTGCCAGAGCGTGGTGTGTCCTATATAGAGGCTACTCTCCTCATTCTGGAAAAGGACAAGGGAATAAAGCTTCAGCCAACACACAGCCAGTGTAGAACTATGTAACATGAACAGAAAATAATTTTTTGTCAGCTATAGAGATTTAGAAATTGTTACCTCAAAGCAGATACTGCCATAACAAAACCCCTAAAATATGTCCCACTGACTTTGTGGCAGAGTGGTGGGTAGCAAGGAACCTATTACTAGAGGCTGGAAGGATGACAACCCACTATGCAGTGGTGAAGCATATAATGAAACTATAGCTACAATAACATAAAGAGAAGATACTGTACCGAGTGATTTTGTGATCTTAGGCAAAGAGATTTAGGAAACAGAACATTACTAGCATGTGCCGGTTGCTACTGGCTGCATTTGACATGGCAGTACAGAAAAAGAAAGGGACCTCTCACAAAGGGTTTGGCCAGTTTGTAAAGAAAGAAATGAAAGAAAGCCAGAAAGCTGAGGATTTAGAGGGTTGGAAGATGCAATTTATTCTCATATCCCAAAATAAAACTAGGAATGCCCCTGAGTGACAAAATCTGATTAAAACTCAGCTTTGCAGAGTCATAGAGTGAATCAAAGATGTTAGAAGTGCCTTAGGTTGAATTAATTGTGATGATAGCTGGTAAATCTTTTCAGGTACAAAAATGACTTAAAAGAGCCTATGAGTCTAGATCCCTCACAGAATTCTGATAAGCTAAAATGAAACAAAACAAAACAAAACCTTCTGTGTCAGTTTGGAGAAAGAGACTCATGTCTTGAAAAGTATTGTTAGTGTGGCTCTTGGCACAAAAAGCTGATGAAGTTATTGAGAGAATTTCACTGCCAAATTAGCCATCAGCCTAGATTAAAAGAGTCTATATCTGTTGTCTAAGAGCAAGAAGCAAGAAAATCTTAGCTCCCAAGGGAGCATATTCTCCAATGCCCTTTGCAGATATGGTCCAATGAGAGTAAAGAAAAAGAACTGCCTAGAGGGTGAAGTCAAAGGCTCTCTGTAGCTATGGACTGGGGAGCTAGATACAGAGAGTAGACTGAACCTCATCAGAAGGCATTTCTTCCACCCATGGTGGAGGGCCCTCACAACATTTGCCCAGGGGATTTCAGAACTGCTATGTTCAGCAGACAGTTTTAGTTTTAGTTCATGGGGCTACAAATGAAGAGGAACTGTA
Source organism: Phacochoerus africanus (assembly GCF_016906955.1). NCBI lineage: Eukaryota > Metazoa > Chordata > Mammalia > Artiodactyla > Suidae > Phacochoerus > Phacochoerus africanus. The sequence continues at coordinate 199,683,874 of NC_062544.1, forward strand.
TCTGGACCTGATGTTAAAGTGATCACAGAATCTTGAACCTAGAATCTGATGCTATGAGGGGCTACATCATTTAAGCTGTTTCCCTCAGGGATGGGGAGAGTATATTATTACATGAAAGAGTGAGAAATGAATATTTATGATGAAGAGAAAAAACTGGCCAATTTTATTGTTGTTTCCCACTAGTCACTATCATTTACTACAGGGGATTATACATTCCTGTCTTTGGCCATGTTTCTTGTAGCATCCTTCCCTGCGATATATCCTCCTTCTTATAACAGGTTCAGTCAGTGAAATGAGATGGAACTGATTTGTTCCATTTCCAGCAGAAGTTTTAAGAGCCATCACATGCTTTTGCTACTGCTCTTTTCCTTTTGCAGTGAGGCTAAGGTGGGCCTGAGTCCTGGAATGAAGATAACACAGAACAAAGTCAAAGCTGACTCACAGACACATAGTCTACCTGTACCAAATGTGTACTTGAGCAAAAAAAAAAAAAAAAAATCAGCATTTCTTTGTGTAAGTCAGCACTACAGCATAACTTAGCAAAGCAGATTAATATGGGACTATATATATATGAAAAAATGGAAGGAAAAACGAGTGGATTTTAAACACAGAATTTGAGATAATGGTTACCTTTAGTAGGGAGGCAAGAGAATACAGGGAGGACCGAAGCACATGGGTATTTAGGTGGTGTGTATATGGGTGTTCCTTTTTCATTCGTTTGCCTTGCAAATATGATCAATTTACAGAGCATATTATATGGTATATATGTGCATATATATACATGCATATGTACATAGCATACTCTTTATACAAGTATATTTTTATATATATTCTATTGTTTGTAGCGAACATTTCATAGCTATAACATGGTGAAAGTATATTCAGACCTATGAAATAATAAACCACATATATGCTTTGACCTGTACTTCTTCACAAAACCATATTAAAATGACAGTAGAAAGATCATAACAGCACAAAGACAGGAAGATGGGAGAGGACAAATAGCAATAAAAATTTGACTTAGCAGACCAGAGAAAGCTGAAGCCTAGACTAGTGTCTTGAGAAGCCTAAACTCAAGATGATTCAAATCAGATTACTCCAGAAAAGTTCAGAAACTGTAGGCATAATGTCCCTGTAAAGAAGGGTTAATGTGAAAACAGGAGAGTTACCTTAAAATACTACAGTTCGCAGTTGGACCCGCAGACCCGCTCTTCCATCACACGCAGCTGAGCTACTGCTCATTCTCTATGGTGCAGAAGACTAGAGGTTTAATTCTAAAGATGTGGAATTCCAGGACATCAGGCAAAGCTGATCACAAAAACATCATTCTAAAAACCAGGGAGATCAAATAAGAATCCACAGTGAAAATGTTCCTCTGGTTTTTACAGTATTAAATGCCAGAATTGCTCTGAAAGAATAAGTAGTTAATGCTACAAAGAGATTAAAGTGATCATTCTTCTAGGGCTGTTACAGCTCCTAAAATGTGGATATGTGGGATATCCTCAATTTAGTCATTCAAAAAAAAAATATTTCTTGAATAGCCACTATGTGGCAAGAACTGCCCTAAATAAAAGATAAAAGAAATTCTCCTGAGCTCTCTCAAGAGGTGAGTGTTAAAGGGGACGACAAGACAAACTGATACTTACACAAATTATTAACCAATTACACTTATAGTGAGTGCTTCATTGGTGACAGCAACTTTTCTGGTAAATATTTTGTACTTAAAAAACTCCTATGGCACGGATATCAACTAATAAGACTAGCATCAGTGGTAAACATTTCCAGTGCCTCTCAACTAAATAGCATCACTAAATATAGGAAGTAATAGCCTCTCACTCAAAGTTTAGTTATTCCATATTTATTATTAAAATTGGAAAAATGAAAGGAAAGCTCTTATGGATTATACTTGCTTAAAGGTCATATCTATGATATTAAAAACAGTTGAACTGTAATGCCCTTCTTGAGGTCAAGTGATGTGTTGTTCTGTTTAAATACAATTACCTGATTTTCCTCATTTGTACTTGTAGGACAAATGAGGAACAGTAAAAATAATCATTAAACCCTGGATTATGAGATGATCAAACAACTGTACAGTGTTCATTGTATTTTTACATGTTAAAATTAATATTTTAGGGAATATTAGTTGTTCCCTAATATTTTAAGGAATATTAGTTGTTCCTGTTGTATTTTTACATGTTAAAATTAATATTCTAGGGAATATTAGTCCCTAATATTTTAGGAAATGAGAGTTGACAGTCAGGGAAATGTCAAATGCAGCTTTCTGAGATGACAATATTAAGACCTGGAGCTCATACAGAGGTTAGTTTTTTTTTTTTTTTTTCCCTTCCCTTAACTACAGGATCCGGGGTCTTAAATTTGGATTATGGAAGTCAGAAAGGGTGAGAGTCTAAAGGGTTTAAGAAATCACCTACAGAGTGGAGGTTAAAAAGGAGTCCTCTTGATGTGTTTTGAATTCTTCGAGAGCATCTATCTTGTACAAAGCAGCCTTTTTTCTTTCCTTACTTTGCTCCTTCTGCCTCCCTCACACTCTTTCTCTCTCCTATCCCCCCTTCCAAACTTCAAGGTGACCTCCTTCCTGTGGTGGGTAAATGATGTATGAGGGAGACCACCCAGCTGGGCCTACCACACTGCAAGTGTCACCCCAGTCCGGTAGGGTTCAGGAAGGCCCCCCCATTTAGAACGCTTTGTATTTTTTGTTGCATTGTTCTCCTAGCACTGGATAAAAAACATGGCATGAACAATAGAGCTGTGTGAGATTTTAAATATCTGAATACATAATAATTTTACCCAGCTTTCAGAAAAAAACTAAAAAGTAAATAACAAAAACCACTCCTCAGAATGTGTGAGCCTAAATTTTCAGTCACTTTGGAAGCATTTTCTTCTTTTTCTGGTTTTTCATTATCTGGGCCAGTTGGCAATAAAACAGCATTTAATTATACATAAACGTGAGAACTCTGGTTAGAGAATATGGATTGTGATCTAGTCAGAACTAGTTTGGGGCCAGAAATTGTTCATTCTTGGTGCCTTCATTCTTATCTGCTTTTCCCCTATTTATTTTGTACCTTAATTTTCCCCTGCAGTTTTCTTTCTAGACTTTTTTTTTTTGGCAGGGGGGGTGGTATGTGGTCTTCATTTTCTGTTCCTTTTTATTATTTTCTCTTTTAAAAAAATCCCACCTTTACCAAGGTACAAGAAGTCTCCTTGCAGAAAAAAAAAAAAGGGAAAAGAAAACTATTTTGTTCAGGAGATAATTACTCAAAATTGGCAATTTTTTTTCTTGCAGAAATGTAAATTGTAGTCACATTAATGAGATCACATTTTATAGTGAAAGGTACTTTTAGGGAAGGCATAATAAAACATGCTCCATTTAAATCTGAAGCTTCTCCTGGAAATACATTTTTGGCTTCATTTGAATAAAATTTATCCTTTGAATCTGTTGCTTCTTACGGATTTTGAGAAAGTACCCTGTTCTTCCTGTCAGTGGCAGGCAGCATCTCTTTAATTTTTTTTTTTTTTTTGCAATAATATTGCAGTACTCCAATACTCATTTTAAAGATAGATGGATTTTTTTCCTCTCATAAAGAAGAACATTGTGGGGGAAAAAACGCTGGATGTGATTTCAAAAAATGTCAAAATATGTCAAACGCAGATACCACTCAAGGGTTTCATTAACTGAAGCTTTGGTGATAAGTGTCATCTTGTCAAAGACCCACCCATCTCTTCCAATACATTACCAAATGTACTAATTTCCTTGCCGAGCTTGATGTTTATTGTATAGCTGAAATTGAAAATGGTCGGTAATGGAGTGAGCTTCAATCCAAGACCAATTCTGAATCTAAATTACTTGCTTCTTTCAATAGCATCGACAGAGGAGAGCTTTATGCACCTTGTACCTAATCAACCCTTACTGTGACCCTAAATTCAGCAGTCTTCAGAGATTAATAATAAAATCCTCAGTTCAAACAATTATTTGCCCTGAACAAGTTGCCCATTTCTTATGCTGAGAATGAAAGAATGTGACATTATTTTTTAAAAGCTCTGCATGTTATGGCCCACCATTTATTTTTGATCTCTGACACCCCCGCTGCAGCATGATTGCAAATCCCACATGCTTGCTTTAATATTTTTTTTTGTTGGGGGGGGGTTGAGTGGAGGTTTCTTTGTTAGCATTTTAACATGCCTATTCTCATTCCATATCCCCTTGTGGTTGTGGTTTTCACAAAATAAATGAGATACATTCTATCAATATATATTTATAAAGTTTTAATATAGATCTCTATTGATCATGAAAAGCTTGACCTAATTCTGGCTTTGTACAAAATTACTCAATCTCTAGAAAATAAATATCAACTTTGGAAAAAAATCAGTTCTATCTCTACTTTCTCAAATAAAAAAGTCAAATTCAGAAAATGTCTTATTGAGACTCAAACCGTAAAATCTTTTAGTGAAATGTTTTTCTCACTCCATCCCGTTTGGCATGTAGTTTATAGACCTCGAGTGAGATTAGCTGAGCAATATCAAATTATTTTACTCATATTTATAATTAAAATATTCCTTCACAATCAATGCCAGAAGTTTGTTTATTTTGGATTCGGTGTTTTCAACTTCCTTGTGTACAGTTAGTATTCATTACTATGGTGACAATGACAGAAAGTCTCAATCCCTGCTCTTCATAACATTAGGAGGTTGAGGACAAATTCTGAAACAAAAAAGTATAGGAAATATTTCAGCCCCCTAAATGGCTTCTTTGATTTTCACCAGCAAGAGTCGTCCTATGTCTCAGAATCTGCTGAGGGAGGGAAGAGACCCCTGGTACGTTGCCTCACCCTAGAAACTCTACCTGACATTTGACATTGTCAACATTTCCTCTGGCTGGCTGCTTTTGGAGGGAAACCTCCCTAAAGACTGCTCTGGTTGACAGCATGAGTGTCTCCAGAAGATCCCTTTGCCTTTTAAAAGCATTTTTTTATGCCCAACAGCAATAATGGCCATCTAAGTATTGATTATATAATATGTCTGCTGAGGTGGCAACTACATTATTGTTGCAAGAGGCCAAGAGGATAAGAAACTAGGTTATCTATGAACTCTCTCAGCCATTGAGCATTTCTTCCTGCAAGGGTCAATATACAAAGCTATCTTTGGACCTTATTTTACCTTATTCTGTAATTTCAGTTGATGGAAAATACAATGAGATGGCGGGCATGTTCCAAGCCTTTTGAAAACAGCCTCAGGTTTACCATGGACTAGGCATAATCTGTTCATCACCACAAGGGGACAGTAGTCTTATGGAGGTCTGATTTGTGAGGAAGACTAGGAATTGCCAAGAGTGTTGCTCTGTGAGGGCACCCAGATGCTAATTAGCAGCAGTGAATTGGTTAAGTAGACTTTGAAAGGCAGTCAGGAAATAATCTAATACTTTTTCTTTCATCCAAAAAAATACAATAGATGGTATATAGTAAGTCGGCTGTGTATAGTAACAGCAATAAGGGCACTGAGCTTTTATTATGAACTGAATTACATCCCCTGTGTGGGGACACTAGACAGCCTATCGTGTATTAAGAATTCAGCTGAGATCACAAGCTTGCCTCACCTAAACCTTCTGTGATGTGATGAGAATGACTTTTGGTTACCGTACATCAAAGAGGGTCTAGCAGGCTAAACAGTGATTGATCCATTCTCCTCTTTCAAGCCCTCTCTTCAAAAATAGCTTTAAAGCAATCATCTAATAAGTGTCAGAATAGAAGATAGAAAATGTTAGTACAAGCGCTAGGCATATATCTACACTAGCTAAATTTCTGCAAGATGTTCAATGACTGAACAAGGTTTTTGGAGTAAATGCTACCATCTCATAAGAGGCAAGAAGTACCAAGTGGGCTGCCATTGACATGGAAACAATACTGAAATTTAAAATGATTTAAGGCAAAATACTATGATTTGCTCAACTAGCAGAAGAATTCTGTTAAGAAAATTTGTGAATAATTTTATTTATGCACAAAATCTGGTAAAGCGCTTATCTTCTTATGCACACAAAAGCAACAGTATTTTCACAATATTTATTCACAAAACTGCATTTATTAAGTTTCTTTCTACAGTGAAAGCTTGATTACAGGGACTAACCATATGAGTGACCCAGCATAGGGGTCATTAGAACTCTTCACAAATATTGTGATTCTCTTCCTCTTCCCTGAAGTTAGGCCTTCCCTGAAGCATACCCATATGATTTTCTTTGGACAATGAAAAGTGAAGCAAAGTAACCTGCATCACATCTGAATGGGAGCTTTAAGAGCTAGTAGAGAATTTTCCACATCCTGGTTCCTATGTCTTGATGACTCTGGAAGCATGAGTCAAGATGGAGCCTCCTTCAGTCCTTGAGTCATTATTAGGAGACCCTCCTGCTGACCTTCACTGGTCATGTAGAATGAGTAAGAAATAAACCTGCATTATGTTAAGCCACTTAGATTTTTGGAGCTCTTTGTTACCACACCATAACCCAGCGTATCCAGACAGATACATCCAGTGACACTGAGTAACTTAAGAGTTCCATTCGGGAGTTCCCGTCGTGGTGCAGTGGTTAACAAATCCGACTAGGAACCATGAGGTTGCGGGTTCGATCCCTGGCCTTGCTCAGGATCTGGGTTGCCATGAGCTGTGGTGTAGGTTGCAGACGCTGCTCGGATCCCACGTTGCTGTGGCTCTGGTGTAGGCTGGAGACTACAGCTCCCATTTGACCCCTAGCCTGGGAACCTCCATATGCCGTGGGAAGCGGCCCTAGAAAAGGCAAAAAGACAATAAATAAATTAATTAATTTTAAAAAAAAGAGTTCCATTAGGTCTCTGAATAATAGAAAATGGTATAGAGTAGGGTATCATCATGGATCATATGTCTTCTTTCATCCAGGCAACAAAGATTTATTAAGTATGTACTATGTGCCAGGGAGGGTACATGGAGACAACAAATAATTGCTGAGTGAGGGTTGATTTATTACTCTTTGTCATCTCTTTACTAAATTCCTGAGGAGTAGATGAGTAGTAAAGCATGAAGTAATCACTGCTTTACTATAACTAATCAAGATAAAAATAATCTAAGTTTAGTGATGTTTTAAAGTTTTTTTGAATGAATGGCATTGTTTCAGAGGATGATTTATTGGAGGGAAAAAAATGGACTCATTTCAGAAAACCCTGAGATTTTTTACACTGGCCAAAAAATTCTGTAATTCTTAACCCCTACAGTCTAGCCATTTCCAACCCCATCAGGCATTTCCTAGGCTTGTGTTTTTGTTCAAGCTGTGCTCTCTACCTTGAGTACTTTTCTTAGCCTCTCTCCATCTTTCCAAGACCAGCTAGATGGTCTCCCTTTTCAAGAAATTTTCCTTTCTCTACCTCCCCATAGCATCAGGTACATACCTCTACTTAGCATTTATTTTAGTCTGCTTTACGTAATGATTATCACTTACATGATAGAACTTTCTGATACGAGATTCAGTACCTCACATAAAGCTATGCATTCATCGTGAGTAAAGGATTTTTTAAATCCTAATTTATGTATCTCCAATTTGACTCCCCTCCCTACAACTCAGTACATGTTAATTGATATTTGAATCGATCTGAGAGATTTGTTTGGGTGGATCATGGATTTCTTAAAACAGATTGCAACTGCCCTGATTTGGAATATTGAAGAAACAAAGAAATCCTTTCAGCTCTAAGAAGGGCGTTTGTGAAGCTGATACTTTTGGCTACTCTTGGGGAAATCAGTTCTCTCTTGGCCAAGGACCAAAGCCTGCCTCCTGAACACCCATCACACTTAGCTAATTTCCATTCTCCCCAGGGACCAAGACAGAAACACAAAAGAGGAAGGAAGTAGGCATTTCAGAAGAGTAACCCACCCACAATGAGCCAGTTGAAAGGGAGAAATAAGAAGAGGAGGAGGGAATTGGTGTTAAAAAAAAAAATTACCAACGAATGCAGAATTTAAATTGCATTTCATCATCCATCTTCTCTGCATCATACCAATAACTTTCTTGACTTACTCTCTCTCCCCAGGATAAATCTTCATTGCTCAAAGATTGCTGCTACTGGAGAGCAGTGGTCAGGAACCATCAGTGTTTGTACCAAAAATGCCAAGCCACTATGTTCAGCCCTTCTCTCTTTTCTTCCTATTTCTCTTTCCTCACTCAACCCCCATCCACCAGCCAGGACACCACTCTTCCCTTAATGTTTGACCCTATTGGTACTAAATACAAGAGACAAGCAGGTAGTTTTTCTCTCCTGGTTTATCTGCTACTTTGACCTCTTTACCACACAACCAGTTTCTACCTTTCGATTCTTCAGCAAGATTGAGAAAATGACTTTGACTTCAAACAAATGGAAGATCTAATCCTAGTTCTCCTACAAACTTGCCTTAAAACTTCAGAATGTTAACCATTTAGGCTGTTTCCTCATCATGTAAAATAGAGTTAAGTACATCTGTGTAAAGTGAGTATTACATGGATGGAATATGATTGTAAAGTCACAAAGTTGGTGCTCAGTAAATTTTACTACTATTCTTACTAATAAATATTTCTCAATTATTTTTTCTCCCCTCCGTGATCTTTCCACTCTGGTGATTAGGATGATGATCCTAATAATCTCATATCTAGTGTCATGCAGACTCTCCTAAGTCATCATTCTAAAACTAGAGATAAGAGCATGGAATCTTCACTTAGACCCCTTCCACATCTCTAAAATTTCTGGAAACTTTCCAGTCATTCTTAGGGATTCCTAAGGAAAAAGATCTTTAAAAGTTTAGAACAAGAGTGCTGTAGTAGTCTGGCATCTGTATGCATTTTCATTACCCATTGTTTCTGTAATGGAAACTGTGAGTTTGTTTCTCTAAGGAATCCCAAAAAATCACATCTCCCAGGGTCCCTGTAATAGTGCCCTCCCCTGTTGAGATTGGACTTGGCCGTGTGACTTGCTTTGACTACTAGGACATCAGCACATGTAATCCAAGTAGAAGCTTGTTTAGTGTTTTTGTACTAGGGCTTCCCCTCTTGAAACTCTGCTGGCAACATGTGAAGAAACAGTCTGGTCTAGTCTCTTGAAAATAAATGACTTTTTTTTTCTTTTTTTTTCTTTTTAGGGCCATACCCACAGCATAATGGAAGTTCCCAGGTTAGGGGTTGAATTGGAGCTACAACTGCTGGCCTACACCACAGCCATAGCAATATAGGATCTGAGCGGTGTCTGCGACCTACACCATAGCTGGTGGCAATACTGGATCCTTAACCCACTGAGCAAGGCCAGGGATATAACCTGCATCCTCATTGATATTAGTCGGGTTCATAAATAAATGACTTCTTAGAGATGCTTAGCCATCCTGGATGTTCCAGCTGAGCCTAGCCTAAGCCAAACTTCCAGAGTAAGGAATGCAGCTATATGAGTGCACCCAGCCAAAGCTAGCAAAAAAACCATCCAGCCAACCCTCAAAATCATGAAGAATTTTAAACATTGTTTAAAGCCATGTTTCAGAGTAGTTTGTTACGTAGAAGTAGATAATTGATACAATACCTTTTATCTCCAAAATAGTGGGGAACCATAGTTCTATGAAAACATTTTTTGGGGGTGTCGCATACACCTTCCTTTGCAAATGCTGTTTCTTATAATGCCCTTCCCCCTTGTCTATTACCCTTTGTATTCCAGTGAATGCAATGAAGGCTGGCATATACTAAGTGTTCAATAACATCTGAATAAGTTCACTTAAAATGTAAGAATATGCCACAAAACCTCCAAAAATATACACTAAATTCACCATTGTTCTGACTGGAATTTTAGATAGAAATGCATCCATGTTGCTACTTTTGTGAAAGAATATAATGGTTTATACACAACCATACACTCACATGCAAAGCTACTACAGAAATTTCTTAGCTCAAAAAGAGATTTAACTTTAATCAAAATGAAACAAGTTCTTTAACTAGTTAGGTAGCAACTTTAAAGTTATAATATCCAGAGCTAGCAAAGGTGCCATAGAATAACATTCATATATTGAAGGTGCCAGGGAAAATTAGGGTGAAATTTGAGAGGTGAATTCTGGTTCATGTGTTAAGAACCATAAAAAATATAGGTTTCCTTTGATCCAGTAATTCCATTTCTACAGCCTAACTCATAGAAATAATCCAAAATATAGAAAAGTAGGGACAGGAACATTGAGTATAGCATTATTCGTTTTGAAAAGTATAAATAAGTTAGATTCTTATCATCAGGAGCTTGGCTCAGTCATTTTTGGTGCATCCCTTCAGTGAAACGTCATGTGGCCATGTAATAGCTATGAAGTCTGTCATGAAAAATACAGAAGAGCAAATATTAAAAGGAAAAGTAAGAAAGCATAATGATTGTATGCATATAAAGATAACAACAATATAAAAATGTACAAGTAAAAATTATTACAGAGAATTATAGATCGTTTTAAACCAATTTTATAGTTTTATTATTTTAATAATTTGAGTATAAATTTTAAAATACAAAATAAATTATATGATACCATAAAAATATAGTGTTATAGAAATAATTTTGATGTTGACTTTTACTTTCGTTCTATACCTGAGACTGATCCCTTGTAGTAATTGATGTTACTTTACAGAATCCAGGAATCATGGTGTTCTACCATCTGGTTTATGCCATCTCTTTAATCAATATTTATGAATATACTTTGCAGGGGCTTTATGAGTCATTGTACCTTATAAAATTTTTAAGAATAAGTTATTTTGTGAACAATAGTGGTACTCATGCATTTTGTGAAAATTATTGAAATTTAGCGCATTTTGCACGGATCGGTTTATATTGAGAAGGAGTCCTCATGGCTGAGGGGAAGTTCTTCACCAGGACTGATATACATATTCCATTTATTTTGTTTTTTCTTTCATTTTTTAAAGTTTTATTGAAGTATAATTGATTTACAAGGTGTGATAATTTCTGCTGATTCAGTTGTACATATTCAAAGTGATTCAGTTATAAATATTCCATTTAAAGAGCTGCATTTTAGGAAGGGACATCCCAGGACCAGACACATTACCAAAGAAAATCACTGGAGCAAGACTCAAGATAAGTTCCCAGTGACTTCAACTCTTCCTGCTGGTGAGAAGACCTCCAAAATCTCTATATCAGCCATTAGGTCTTTCAAGGTCCAATCATCAACTTCCAGATACAGTTCTACTGGCATGATCTGTTTTGATCAAAACTCAATATATGTAAAATGTCCTCAACTAATTCTTTTCCTGACTTCCATGATTCTCACATCAGTACCCACTTTCTAAGTCACTTAAACTTCCCAATTAGAAAATTAACAATTTCTCTCTCTCCTTCCTATATATGCAGGAATTTAATAAGGCCAGTCAGTTTTGATATTGCTTCTCAGATTAAAACATTTTTCTCTTTGCTTTTCCCTGCCTCCATGCTTATTTAGGTTTTACCACTATTTCAAAAGTCTCCTAATTAGTCTCTCTTCCTCCATTTCCCTATCCAATCCCACTATTATATGAATATGTCTAGAGTAGTCATGCAACTCCCAAGGACATTCAAAAAATTTCAGTACATTTCTTATTATCAACTGGATTAAATCAGCTACAGCATTCAAAGTTCTTTGTAATTCAGAGCCAATCTACTTTCCTGGCTTCCTTGTCTCCAGGCTGCCACATTGCACAACTCTGAAGGCACTGTTTACATCACAGAATACATATGCAGACCCTACACTTCCAGTAGGGTGTAACCATACACCACAGTGTGAATGGCACCCCCTGGAGTTGTGCAGCACATGGCTCTGTAACCCTGTTCTCTTCTGTACCAGCCAAATAAATCCCATTCTCAAAAATGCCCTTTTAGCCTCTGCCTCTTTGGACCATCTTTGCCTAGCAATTCTTGTCCACTCATTAATATCCCTTCTCCTGGAAATCTTTCCTGGTTTTCCCAGCCCTTTTCCTCTCTCCTGGTATTACTCTCATTTCATATGCCAAGTGCATGTACTGAGATAGGTCAGAATCGGACAGAGTAATTTTTAATCCTTCATTTTAGCACTGTCTCCAATGACGTTGGACAAGGAACTTTAAGCCTCGTCATCCATATTTGCCTGTAAAAAGTGATAATATTACCCATTCCCACAGGGCATAGGGAAGATTAAATGATATTATAAATGTAACATTACGCATTTAGCGTGTTCCCAGCACATCATAAATATGTTAGTAGTGGTGGCAGATGTGGCAGCTCCTGCTGAAGTGATGGTCATGGTCTTTCTTTATTCTCTGAGTTGGGAAATTGGGGCCTGGAGAAAAGGGTCACCTACAGGCCCTGCCGCGTACAAGCTATGGAGCCTTGCACAAGTTATCTTTACCTTTCTGAATCTTGTTTCCTTTCCAATAAAATGATCAAATGAAACAATGGATAAGAAAATGCTTTGCAGACTGGACAGGCAATAGAAATGTAAGGTGACAACAGCAGCATCTTCCCAGGGTTTTCATTTATCTCTTATTCCCCTTGGCACCTTGCACTTGGTGTGGATAAGTATACTCAATCTTCTACTCTACAACCTACTGAATATTTGAACAAAACTTTTGTGTATGAGTCCAAAGAGTTATTGAACATAGTTGTTATATGCTTTTACAGTTTAAAGAGACTTTTTTAATTAAAAAAAATTTTTTGGTAACTTTTTATTTGTTATGTTTTTTTTGTTTTTTTGGCCATACCTGCTGCCAAATATGAAAATTCCCAGACCAGGGATCCCGAGCCACAGCAGTGACATTGCTAGATCCTTAACTACTAGGCCACTAGGGAACTCTGAGATTTTAGATTTTTTGCTTTAATGCCCTATGTCTCTATCACCTAAAGTCATACCAAAGGTCATAAAGAGATTCAACAGCTGAACCTGAATTCTGTATACAATTTTTGAGGTTTTTCTTCCCAGCATTATTGGCTGACTCCCCATATTAAGATCTCATAAGTGTAAAAAAAATGTATCTATTTAAATGGTACTGGTTTTAAATTAACCAAGCCTTAGTAACCTAGTTAAGGAAATTGGTGGAAAGTTTTCCTAAAGACATTAGAAGAAATAGAATTTAGCCCTGTTTCTCTCTTAAATATTGTCTTTCTTCTGCATGGAACAGTAGTCACTGTAGCTCTGAGCCTGAATCCTCTTAGAAAGAGGAAGGTGTGGATAATGACTGATGTAGAGCAAGCTAGTGGGCTCAGACACCTGCAGACTGGAGTAGGGAGAGGAAAGTGGGTGGGGGCAGGCATCCTCAAGCTGAGAGGGTTTGTTTGCACTTCTTTAATGCCACTCCTCCTGTGTTACCATATTAACTGTTTTCATCCTCCTTTCCCTCTGCCTAGTTCTGTAGGGTACTCATATATTCCTTATGCCACTATTTACCCATCACACATTAGGAGTTCTTTAGGGTGAGGAATTCTGTCATCTACATCTTTGAATCTTCCTTAAAACCCCGTAATACATTATAGAGGCTTCATGATAATGAATAAATGAATAGATTAAAAAAGGGAATAAACACTGATAGAAACCCAGGGGGGAGTGAGGAAGAAAAGCACGACAACTTACTACCAGAATTTAAGCACATTTTAGAGGGACTTCTCAGAGATAGCTTGAGTTCATTATGTTTTAGCATCTTTTAATCCAGAGATTACCAATTAGTGCCCCAGAGCTAAATTCAACCTAAGCACCTGTTTTGTTTGTCCTTTCCGCATTGGCCCAATATTCCATAAACAAAGAATTCACATTATATTGAATGCTTTGCTAATGTTTAAAAATCAGGAGATGCCGTCATGGCTTAGCAGAAACAAATCTGACTAGCATCCGTGAGGACCCAGGTTTGATTCCTGGCCTAGCCCAGTGGGTTAAGGATCCAGCATTGCCATGCACTTTGGTCTAGGTCACTGACGCAGCTCAGATCTGGCATGGCTGTGGCTGTGGTGTAGGCTGGCAGCTGCAGCTCCGATTAGACCCCTAGCCTGGGAATCTCCATATGCTGTGGGTGTGGCTCTAAAAGGACAAAAATAATAATAAAAATAAAAAGAATATATACATGTATGTGTAACTGGGTCACCATGTTGTACAGTAGAAAATTAACAGAACACTGTAAACCAGCTATAATGGAAAAAAATAAAAATCATTATATAAAAAACTAAAATAAAAATTGGGAGATGCCACATTTTAAAAGAATCCAGATTTTTTTGGAAAATTCAGCAGCAGTGGGCTCATATTCCCATTCCCTTTTGATAAGGCAGATACTATCTTATGTGCCACAGTAATAGTCACTGACATAGACAATAGTCAATTCTTATCCATCAGTCATGATCAAACCCTTTAAAATCCTCATTCACACTTCTTGCTTATATTCCTTGCTTGGATCCAGTATCACAGCCCCTATCCCACACTAAAAGAGAGAAAAAGATCAAAGGAGAGAAATTTTAAGAAGGTAATAGTAATAACAATACTTAGCTTTTGCCATGTGTATGGACTATGCTATTTTATATAGCCTGATTGTGTACTTTATGCATCAGGAACTAGTCTTACTACCACTTTACATCTGAGGAGATTTTGGTTTATATGTTAGGTAACTTGTCCAAGGCTACAGTTCATGAGTATTTATAACCCAGATATTCCTGCCTCCAGAGCCTATCGTTGGAACCACTACACTGCTTTTGTACTCTTTCTTAACATATAAATGATGAAATCAGCACCATAATATACTTTCTTCATCTCTTAGAAAAAGCAAATAACTATTGATTAACTACACTCAAGCAATTTTAAATTAGGCAGTCGATTTTGAAGTGCTCCAAATCTTGCCTATTTGTGTTCATGCGGTGGTGGGCCAGCATTAATAATATGCCTGGGTAAATTCTCACAGCATTTGGTAGTTTGAAACATCCAACATACAGGTGGGAGAATGTGTGTAGCAAAGTAACAGAAAATCTCTTTCTTTTCTTTCCAATTGAACTCATTGTGACATGTAGGGAATTCATTCTGAAAGATGGTGAGTTTCTTAAATGGTGGCTAATTCTGATGCATCTGCAAACACTTGACTCATTGGTTACCCAAGCTCTTTCTGCAGTTGTGTGTGCAGAAGGGGACATTATCGCTGAATTAGAGGAATTAGAAGCAACCCACACTCACTGTGTCATACCCTCAGGCCCCCTCACAGCACAGGAAAGCCTCTTTGCAATCTTTCCAGTTAATAGCTCCTGTGTCTTAATCAAATACATCTCTCTGGTTCAATTTCTCCCAGCTATATTTCATTCTTTTTCTTTTAATTGTGCCCTACGAATTTTTTTTTCTGAGAAATTCTTATCTAAACCAAATATCTATCCCTACCTCCCCACCATTATTAAGCAACATTATAATAACAGATATTAGCCGTTCCACATTGTGCTGAAGGCACACGAGTCCTTGTGTAATTGTTTGTGTCAAGGGCTGTGTATGAATAAGCCCTAAGTTCATGTGGTGATGCTGCAGTGGGGTAGAAAGTTGATTCATTCAAGGGATAACCAAGGCTATCAGAAGGATTACGGCTTTGTTCTTATGTGAATGTCTTGCAAGAACATGTGCCCACAACTATGACAAAAGAACATTTACTAAGCCTATTTACTGCACATTTCATTATCATAAACCTTCTAGGGAGTCATGGCCTGAGCAGCAGCTTGACCACATGGCAAGAAATGGAGCCTAATTAGAGACAACTTCATAGGTTTTTAAATTATTTTTCTCCTATAGGAAGAGTGTGTTCTTATGGTTAATGTAGACATTTGGGTTTGATCAGAAATTGTATTCCCGAGAACATCCTGGAATACACTGTATGTTAGCATTTTAGAATGCATACAGTAATGTCCTCCTGAGTGTCCAGTTCACTGGTTTATGCCCATTTCATTTGACAGCTGCCACAAGAAGCTCCTTTCCGAGGCAGCTCTCTAGAAGTATGATTTCAGAGGTATTGAAGTCCTCTCTCAAATCCCCACCCAAGAATATGGTATCCACAGATTTCCCTGTGGGCTGAGAATTCCCACCATTAGTCACTACTCTGGAGGTGGAGACCTTTGTCCCTGGGAGAAGTGACTGGTTAAGATCCAATAAATGTGCCACTGTAAAATCGATACATTTAAGACATCTCTGGACTAGTCGTAAATTTTTGCACTTCTGTACCCAGGCAGATATTTGGAATAGTCTTACATCTCTAGGTCCCTTGTCTAATTGCTTCTCAAAATCAGAGGTCTGGCTCAAATGTGTTCCCCATAAAAAGCATCCCAGACTGCCCCAGCCCAAAGCACTGTCTACCAACAATAAAGCCCACACTGCGTATTTATGCCTTCACTAATTCATCATTAAATGAAGACTCAGAAGTTAGAAAAATGGTGAAAATAAGAAATAAACTTGCGGTTTTGCCCTTGGGTCATGTCCTCCAGGACACCTTTTCTCAAAGTAATAAATGTCCCAAGGTGTATATGCAGTGATTTTGGATAATTTTTTTCATTTGGGTTATTACTTGTATACTTGTACATTTATTGTCTAATTACACCACTACTGTAAAGGTTTTTTAAAAATAAATGTGTTTAACTGAAAAATAAGCAATAGAGTTAATGAAAAGCTTAGTTAAATTATAACACAGGCAATGTGCAGATATAGGGGAAAAAACAAAAAGCCAAAAGCCATGAAGTAGGTACTGAGCATTTATAGCCATGAGGAAAATTGTTAAGGGGATATGTGAAACTAAAATTTAGAAAGTTGTTTTAGGGAAAACAGACCTGAAAATAGACAAACAGTAATGCGACTTGATAGAGACTGTAATCATGTTATGAAGATACGTCTATCAGATCCCACCAGAGCTATCAGCTCCTGGGACAAAGTCAGAGCCAAATTAGGTCGTTTACTACCCTTGTGACCCTCCATATGTGATTATGTTTGGGTGTATATCTCATCTCCTTAGAAACCATATAAGGCAGCCCTGAAAAGGAAGGATTTGCTCTGCATCATCATCCCTCCACACAGTAGTGAGTGCTGTGAGTTAGTTGTTGTTCCTAAAGCTAATATCTAAGAAAAGAGTATTGTTTTTCATGGATCCAGCAGATAAAACAGAAAGGTATGTGTATTTCATACTTGTCATATTAACCACTTCCCAGATTTATACTCCTTTTTTAAAGTATATTTGACCTCCAATGCTGTGTTGGTTCCAGGTAGACAGCACAGTGATTCAATTTCCATACATTACAAAATGAGCACCATGGTAAGTTTAGTTATCACCGGATTTATAATCTTAGTATCTCGTAATTAGTCACTGAAGTACATTCATTATTTTTATAATGTGTCCTAAACTAAAGGTCTTAG
Organism: Phacochoerus africanus; assembly: GCF_016906955.1. Lineage (NCBI taxonomy): Eukaryota > Metazoa > Chordata > Mammalia > Artiodactyla > Suidae > Phacochoerus > Phacochoerus africanus. The sequence goes on from NC_062544.1 coordinate 199,701,250, forward strand.
AAATACCCTACCAAAAAAGATCCTGATTAAGAATAACCTAGATGTGGAGTTCCCTGGAAGCTCAGCAGGTTAAGGATCTGGCATTGTCACTGCTGTGGCATTGGATTCCATCCCTAGCCTGGGAACTTCCGCATGCTATGGATGCAGCCAAAAAAAAAAAAAAAGAATAACCAAGGTCTGGCTAAATAGGGTTATGTCTGTATATGGGGCAGGTTCCTATAAATCCTAGGAACTCAGGATTTGCAAGAGCCTCAAGAGATCTCCACGAAACAGGTAGTCTGGAGACTCAAGTGACTTCACGCCCTGATATAGGGCAACACCCCAACACCTTCCTGCTCTCTCCTTTCCAACTTCTGCTTCCTTGTCTGTTCTCTGGACTCCATGGAAGGTATATCCCCTGGAAAATAGCATAACATCTGAGAAGAGCCCAGGATTGAGTGTCACACATCCTAGGTTTGAATCCTAGCTCTGCCTCTTTGGACTGAGTCACCTCAAGCTTGTTACTTAACCTCTTTGTTTCTTCATCAGTAAAATGAGATTTTTAGGACCTTATCCTTACAAGTTTGATTATGGGAATTTGAGATAAGGAACGTAAAGCACTTGGTGTGTATGGTAGTAATCATTTTATAATTATTGTTGTATGAAGGAAAATTTCCCTGAAAACACCATTGTGACTCTAAGTACTATAGTGAAATACCCCTAATAGCTAAAGTTCAAAATGAGCCTGGAGGTAAGAAGGCAAGAGAGGTGGGTAAAGCAGTGAAGGAGCTGTCAGATCCTTGTACAGCAGCTGAGGTCTTGTTAGAAATGGGGAATCCCAGGCCCCACCCCATACCTACTAAATCAGAATCTGCATTTTAATGGGATCCCCAGATGATGCATTTGCACAGTGGAAGAGGAGAAGCATTGTTGTCAGATGATATCTCCTCTTCCTCTGCTCTTCTAATTCTTTCCCTTTTTTACCCCATGCAAGAGGACCTTGTCAGGCAAATGTAGCCACAAACTTACCTTATTTAAGCAACTCAAAAATAATAATAATAACAAAAAGTAATGGTGAACAACATGTATAAGCACTGTTCTAAGCACTATAACATGTATTGATTTGTTTAATACCTAAGACAACTGTGAAATGGGTACCATTATCATCCCCATTTTATAATTGGGGAAACTAAGGCACAAAGGTAAACTTACTCACTAGGACTTATACAATTAAGTGCAGGTTCTGGGATAATAACCTGGGCATTTTGGCTCTAGAGTCCTTGCTCTTAACCACCACTGATTCCAGCTTTTTTCATCCTCTTCTTCAAGTCATGGTTGAACTAAAACATGTGATCCAAGCAATGATGCATCTGCTTCTTCCCTCCTGACAAATTATTTTGCCCCCAAACTTCCTTGCAGTCATTTAGAAGGAATCTAAGAGTGTAGGTTCACAAACTTTAATCTTCCTCTACTGCCTTTGTCAGAGTTCAGAGTTGAACTTCTCCTTCCTAGACTTTGGTAGTAGCTTCCTCAGCTGATTTGCCTATGGTCTTTCTCCCACTCCAGACTGTTCAAATACTGTAGCCAGAATTATCTTTCTAAAGAGCAGCTCTGATCACCTTTTCCTATGTCAAATCTTCAAAAGCTTCCCCATGTGAATGTCATCCACCTGCCTCTACTTGAGATTCCAGTGTCCACTTAGATCCTACCTTTCCAAAATTATTTCCAACCATCTCCTCCAGCACATGCTCACAGGGAGTAACCCAGCTGTATGCTCATTTTCAGGCATCATGCCTTTACCTCCCTCTAGAATGCTATTTCCCATATTCCATCTGTCTCCGACCACTCAGGCCGCACACAAATACTACATTTTCAAGAGACTTTTTACATGTATAAAGCTAAGATCCATCTTTCTCTCCCCTCTTTTTCTGTTCAACTTTGTGGCTCTCTCATGGAGATACCATGTATTAATATTGCATGTGCCCTTTACAAGGCTAGTTAAATGTTCTTTGAGTAAACATATTGACCATAAGTAATGAATTCTACTCAATCTACTTTCAAACATGACTTCCTGAGGTACATTTATCCAGCTTTCTATGGAGTATCTGGCATTTAAGCAATTACGTGATAGTACATTAGAGAAGGAGGTGGAAGGTCCCCTTCACCCTGCAGCAGATCTCTCTGAGAAATCTGACTCAGTCATTGATTTTCCAGACATGAAAAGCAGTGAATCTTGCATGAGTAGCAGAGAATAGGTTCGTGGCTATCCTAATCCATTCTCCTATTCTCTCTTTTTACCGAAGTTTATTTTATATATATACATGTATTTTTAAACATACATTTTAAAAACAGCTTAAGCTCTAACCATTAGCCAAAGGAGTTCATTTTCGACAAATAGCTGTACCCTTTGATGTGATAGCTTACTTCTCAAAGTCCCAAGAAATTATCATGGATACATGCAAAGATTATGATACAGGGATGTTCATTGCAAGGTGGTTTATGTTGACAAAAAGCCTAGGATAAACTAAATGTCCAAAATGGTAGTGATTAAATCATAGTATGTCTTACCCATGGCATTCTTTAGGTAAAATTATATTGAAAATATTTGTGGAAACTGGTTCATGATATATTTTTAACTGAATAAAATGTGTATGAAAAAAATGGAGAACCTGAAAGTAGTCCCACACAAATATATCCAACTGATTTTTGACAAAGGTACAAAAACAACTCAATGGAAAAAGAAGAGTCTTTTCAGCAAATGATGCTAGAACAGTTGAAAAAGATAAATCTTGACATAAACCTTACACTTTGTAAAAAATATTTCATAATGGATCATAGATTTAAATGTAAAATGTAAAACTAAAAAACATAGAAGAAAGTTTTTGGGACTTAGAGATGGGTGAAGAGTTCTTAAATTTGAAACTGAAAGTATGATCTGTAAAAGAAAAAAAGTGATGGTTTGGACTTTGACAAAATTAAAAACTTGCTCCATAAAAGACTCTATTAAAAGGATGAGAGGACAACCTAAGGCCAGGAGAAGGTACTGTTTGCAAAGCACATATCTAACAAAAGACTTAAATCCAAAATAGATAAAGAATTCTCAAAATTCAATATAAAACAAAGAATAAAGACCAAAAATCCAGCTAGAAAATGGGCAAAAGACATGAATAAATATTTCATCAAAGAAGATATATAGATGGGAGGTTAACACATGAAAAATTATGCAACATCATTAACCCTTAGAGACATGCAAATGAAAACCACAGTTATTTCATATCCATTAGAATGGACAAATGAAAACTGACTGGTGAGAACCTGACAAAACTGAATCACCTATACATTGCTAGCTGGAATGTGAAATGGTACAGTCATTCTGAAATCTAGTTCAGCAGTTTCTTCAAAAAAAAAATAATAAAAAATAAATAAAAACTAAACATGTACTTACTGTACAACCCGGTAATCACATTTCTGGGCATTTATCACAAAGAAGTGAAAACTTATGTCCACACCAAAACCTGTACATGATTGTTCATAGCAGCTTTATTTACAATAGTCAAACACTGAAAACAACACGAATATTCTTTAAGGGATGAATATTGAATCAAGTTGTGATACATATATATTGGAATACTACTCAGCTATATAAAGAAATGAAGTATTGATACATGCAACCATTTGGATGAATCTCAAGGGAATTATGCTGAATGATAAAAGCCAATCTCAAGATGTTACATGTGTATGATTCCATTTAACATTTGCAAAATGACAGAATTATAGAGATGAAGAAGAGATTAATGGCTTCCAGGGGTTCCAGAGCACAGGTGGAAGAGGGAAGGAGAATGGATGTTACTGAAAGGGTTAACACAGGTATCTTTACGGAGATGGGATATTTCTGAATCTTGATTGTGGTATTGATTACATGAATCTACACGTGTTATATTTCCCTAGAACCACACACATGTACAAACACAAGAGTACAAATGAGTACATGTAAGATTAGTGAAATCCAAATAACACCTGTGGATTTTACCAATGTTAATTTCCCGGTTTTGATATTGTACTGTATCCAACATGTTACCATTGGGCAAAACCAGATGAAACATACATAATACCTCTGTGTACTATTTTTGTAACATTCTATGAATCTATAATTATTTTAAAATAAAGAATAAAACTATTTTGTTACATGTGATAACTTGTATGGATCTCAAAGGTGTTATACTGAATGAAAAAAAAAATCCCATCTCAGTTACATACTGCATAATTCCATTTATAGAAGGCTGTGTTTTGGTTGGTTCATGAAATACCAGCAGGTGCTCACAGGAACTTAAACCCTAAACTCCCCTTAAGAGAAATGATTTAGTATTCTCCAATTTAGTGTTTGCAGTGACTTTTTAAAACATAACTACCATGAATAACATAAATCAACTGTGTATAATTTTCACAATAGCAGATAGATAGGAAACAAATTAGTAGCTGCCAAGGGATAAGGAAGAGGAAGGTAATAATGAAGGGGTAGATTGTAAAGGATTTCCACAGGGGAGTTTTGTGAATAGATTAGTTTTTTAATATGGTGGTGGTTACACAAATCTATACATGAGATCAGATTGCATGGAAGTACACACGAGTGTGTGGGTGTATGTTCAGGTAAAACTGTGAATTATGAACAAGGCAGAATATAGTTAACAATATTGTACAAATGTCAGTTTCCTGCTTTAGATATCATACTACATTTATGTAAGATGTACACATTGGGGGAAGCTGGATGAAGGATACACCAGATTTCTTGTACTGTTTTTGCAACTTCCTATAAATTTTAATTATTTCAAAATTTTAAAAGTCTGCAAAACAATATGTATAATACAACCACATATGTAATTTAAAATTGCTATCTACAACATGAAATTTCAAGTATTAATTATAATGGCTAATTAACATAAAAGTTAACAAGGAAATACCAAAATCATCTGGGATACCGTTGTGTGCCAGGGGCATAGCATCTTTTAATTTAGATTTAGACTTGACTAAAATTAATCAGGATTTAGATTTAAATTTTATTAAATATAAAGATAATTTTAATGTAACATAAATGTAACCCACAGTGTTAGTGTTTTTCTATAAATTTGAAAATCAGCTATAAATATTTGATAGTTCACCTTTATATAATATGTAGTTTATTTTAAATATTAGAAGTTTATTGACTGCTTCAGTGTATCCAACAGATTAACTTGTGTTTCTATTTCAAATATATTAAATGATTTAAAATGTTAGTTTTGAGTTGAAAGTAAAAGAATTTATTAAGATTATAAATATTATTGGAAGTTTAAGAAAACTTAAGTTTCATCATATTTAAAGGTTTAATATAACAGATTTATAAAAGTTAACCATTAAGGAAAATTTTTATTTATTTATTTGTTTTATTTTATTTTATTTTATTTTATTTTTGCTTTTTAGGGCTGCACCTCAGCATATGGAAGTTCCCAGGCTAGGGGGCAAATCAGAGCTACAGCTGCCAGCCTATGCCACAGCCACAGCAACGCCAGATCCGAGCCACATCTGCAACCTACACCACCGCTCATGGCAATGCTAGATCCTTAACCCAATGAGCAAGGCAAGGAATCAAACCCACAACTTCATGTATACTAGTCAGTTTGTTACCGCTGAGCTATGATGAGAACTCCCAGGGATGATTTGTTAAACAGTTGAAATACTTAAAATATTAATTCCACCTTCAATGTATAACATAAATTTATAAATGATATAAAGCTTAGGAAAATTTTGTTTAAATTAAATCATTAAATGCTTTTTAAAGTGATAAATATGTAACAATGAAAAATCAAGATTTGAAGTCACACTTAAAAGCCTAAGGAAAAATTGGGTTTATAAGAGTGTGACTTTAATAAGTAGAATATTAATATTTTAAAAAGCCCTAGAACATTCCCATTTTATGTTCTCAATACCCAAATCTCATGTTAAACTCTAGATTAACATAGGAAAATGATGGTAATAAAAAGCAGGAAACAAAACAATATAATACAATTTAAATATGATGTATAGCAGATTAGGTAAAATGTTTATTTGAACTATTCTATATTTTATATTGACTTAAAAACATATCCACTGAATTTTCTCAGAACTAAGAAAGATGCCTTTTCTACCCTTTTCCAGTAAGAATATATTACAGTTTTGCGAAGGGTGTCTTGTCCCCTGCCCTCTTCCTGAAACAAAATGAGCATGAGTTTGGTATCAGAACCAGGTTTGAATCGTATCTCAGACTCTTACCAGCCAGCCTTATTTCCCTGAGTAAAGGTCACTCAGCTGCACAGCACCTGTTTCCTTTTCTGTGAAACAAAAATAAAAATACCTGCCCATATAAAAGTATTTGTACAGAGTTTGCACTTCATTAAAGGGGTAACCCTCTTTCCCTTTATGGATATTGTGGTTCTTGTACCTGACCATGCTTCCCCCTTTTCTTGTGGCCTGGGGCAGCACCCCTGGTGACTTGAGTAAAATGGGTTATGCATTTCTGTGGGTTCATCTCACCCTCGGTCTTACTGTTGTTCAATCTTCATTTTCCTTTTGTTTTACCTTTCCCTGGTAAATGTTGTATCACTCACATTGTATTTTTGTTTGGAGCCACCTTCACTACTTTCTGAAAGGTGTTAGGTAGAAGGCACTGAATACATTTGGCTGGTTCCTTTTCCCTCTGCCACAATCAGAGACCAAAAAAAGCCCCTCCCTCCCTCCCTCCCTCCTTCTGTCCCTCTGCAGCAGACAGGTCTTCCTGGGCTTATGAGAGCCCACCCTGCTCTAAGTAGACCTGGAGTTCCATTTAGAGTAGGTCTAGTAAAGAAGTGGCAGCCAGAATCACCTAATACATTCAGTACTTGATTCCTCAAGTGATTGTTAGGGGCTCTATGTAAAGCTCACAACAAATTCTTAATCCTCAACCACCTTCTCCTGTCATCTAGCTGTCTTCTGCTTAGAGAATTAAAGTTGATGTTTGTAAGTAACTGAGCAAAATAACAATCAGGAAGGAAATCTGTGTGTGTGTGTGTGTGTGTATATATATATATATATATATATATATATATATATATATATATATATATATTTTGTCCTTTTAGGGCCGCACCCACAGCATATGGAGGTTCCCAGGCTAGGTGTTCAATTCGAGCTATAACCAACAGCCTATACCAGAGCCACAGCAACTCAGGATCTGAGCTGCAACTGCGACCTAAACCACAGCTCATGGCAATGCCAGATCCTTACTTATCCCACTGAGCAAGGCCAGGGATTGAACCCGTGTCCTCATGGATGCTAGTCAGGTTTCCTGACCGCTGAGCCATGATGGGAACTCCCAGAAATCTGTATTTTAAAGGAAGTATATGATGCATTTCAAAAATAAGTAAGTGTCCCAGATTGTAACCTAATTTTTTTGTTCAATCTTAGCAGTTAACAGTAACATATTGTTACAGTTATTGGTCAGATATTTCTTTTTTCCCATAGAAAAGAGCTGTCATTGAGAGCGAGAGAACTCATATTCCCTAAACTTTGAGTGAAAAAAGCCACATGCATATAAGTATGAAAATATTTCCTATAGTTTTGAATGAAATCAAGATATGTGTGTACCATGTATATGTTTAAAATCCTTCCACCTGGTCAAAATGCTTTCAAGAGAAAAAAATAGCTGATGCCTCTTGTTCAGACTGGAAAGTATTGTGATTATATTGAAAAGCATAGCCCCTCTTGAAGTTTAGTTTTTTACTTCCTTTATTTGAGTATAAAGCAAAAAGGAGATTTCTCTAAGATGTCCTAATAGAAGCTTTTGAATGATCTGCAGAGGTAGCATTGAGGTGAATGGAGTCCATCAAGATTTGCCAGAAGTATGAAATAATTATTGAAAGGATTCCATTAGAGACAAAAGCTACCTAGACTAATAGAGACAGAAAAGGCTGACCCTTTTCAGGCTCTTAACTTTCTCTAATGGATGGCCTTAAGTTGAAATCAAGACTTGACTAGATCATTGATTCTTAAAAGAAAAATATTGAGCATAGTGGAATATAAGCAAAAGATAGAAAATGGTTGGATAGATTTTTCTTTTAGTTAAAGCTTGGAATGTAAGGTTTTTTATTATGGGCTATTTTTTAAATTTTGAGCTCACAGGAATAGTGGCTAAATGATGGGATGTGTTCTCATGAGTTAATTATTAGTTTTAACAAAGAAATGAAGGCTTGCAATAAGTATACAACATGGTTATGTAAAAAAAAAGGAATCTACATATTTTTAAAAGGTAGTTGCCATTCTATTAGATAATGTAGAGTTTTCTTTATCTGGTAATTGATCCATGTGTCAACTTCTGTGCTTTCCTTTGAGGGGATCATGGTAGTGCTTCTCCCATATACGGTCTTGGAATCTATATTTTGCAGTGCACACTTCGTGTAATATGCACACACATGTACACACATGCACAGATACCTAGGTAGTGTGGAAAGGGTCAAGTACCTGAAATTATCTAAAATTTCCTGTGTTTGTTGAAAGCTGCACTCATTCCTTTACTTCTAGTTGTTTCAGAGCACTTCATTGTAGTTAGGTAGAAGTGTTCTGAGTATCAGATTGGTAATTAAGTGGACTGTTATGGATAGGAAATTGCTAATAATAAATAAAGGTACCACTGTTGTCTGAGTATGGGGTCAGCTGAAGTCAAGATTGTCAAGGAGAGAAGTGAAATCATGGATGAAGCATTCAGGTTATCATTTAAGTTAATATTAGATTGCTCCTAATAGGCAAGATGGGCTGAAGTGGCCAATAATTTGAAAATGGAAGTAAAGACCTATTTTAAAATCTCAAATATACAGCTAGGATGAATAAAAAACATCTGTATCATTTTAGTGGGTATATTCAATATATGGTTAAATACTAGGTTATTAATAAATTGTATCAACACTCAAATTAATATTCTGAGAGAATATAGGAAAACTGAGAGTACAGTTAATGAATCTCCTTTCCTGAGAATCATATACAATTGGTATAATTTTATACTGAAGAAATAAAGAATTCCATAATAATGACTCAGCAGATTCTGGATACATTTCATTCAGTTTTCTAATTTATCCAATTAAAAACTATAAATGTTTTATATGATCAAGTAAAGTTATTATTTAACCAACAAACAAATATCAATTAAATCAGTATACATACAAATACTTATATATATTAAGATGGAGTGAAATCATACATAGTTGGACTTTTATTAATAAAATATTTTATGAAACGTAATTTTTCTGAAATGTAATATGGCCCTAAATGTTATTCTGCATATTTCAACTTCAGAGTAACTTTTGTTTTATCATGTCTATATCATAACTAATTGTGCAGTTGTACTTTTCAAAACAAGCTTTCATATATTTTTTCTCTCAACACTTCTTTAACAATTCTGCGATGTAGATGGGACAAATATTATTATTAGGTTTGTCCTGTGAATGAGAATACTGAGACCCAAAAGATTCAAGGATGTAGTTTGTCTAAAGTCACACAGCAGCAGAGTTGTAGAATCTGGATTTGAATATCTTCTGATGACTCCAGAAAGTGTGGAGTGTGGGTGTAGGTGTGGGCAGGATGGAGGGTTATTATGATTACTCTTCGTCGTTAAAGATGCTCATGCTGATGGCCTTTGTGATAGAGCAGTTTGCTCAGTAACAGAGGGATGTGGGGGGAGAGAAGAAAGTAGAGAGAAAATTAAAAATATATATATAGGGGTCCAGTTCATTTAGTACCAATTTGGTGAATATTGACTTGTAAGATGTTTTTATGTTTTGTGACTCACTTGCATGCCTTCCAGACTACACGACACCTTTGTTCAAAAAAGAGAAACTATATCACAGAAAATGAAAATTGTCATCCAAGTCAGTCTCAACTAATGGGGACTAAGCAGTTTACAGGAGAGCATCATCACCAGTATAGCCTTTGGAAGCATGTCATAGGTTGAAACGAAACTAGAATAGGGGATAATAGCCCTTGAAAATATTAGGAAGCTTCTATTAAAACTGTTGAAATAATACATATATTGGTCTTAAAAATGAGGCTGCAAGGTTTATTGTGATTTTTTTTTTTGCTTTAAAACCTCTTTTTATCTAACTCATGAATAACAAATATCCTGTGTACTATACTGTATATAGAAATGTCTGCATGGACCTTTAACTATGGAGAGTACAGTTATTTCCTGATTCCATATAGTGAAATTTTATAATGTTTATAGATTTAATGAGTCTTCATGGGCTAGAGTAATTTGTAATTACCTCTTAGAAATGTCTTGGAAGGTAAATAAATCAATGATTATGAAGTGCCTTCTGCAAATTTGCCCCTTGCCATGAGGGAGTGACCCAAGCTATGTACCCGGCAGCATATCTCTGTCTTCAGACGGAGTTCATAAATTGAGACTTTATCAAAGATCTTTGGATATGGATAAGAAAAATATTGAAATGCCTACCCATTTCCCTTCGTTACAACGAATTTTGGTTGAATGGATTCCCCTCCTCCCCAGTGTGTTTATAACTATAATTTGCTTGTAAAGCAAACTATTCTCCATTGAATCAGAATATTTAAATATTGCATACTTCACTTATTGACAGAATTGATCATGTCCAAATGTTATTTTTGGTTTTGCAGACATCACTGATGAAGAATTTGGAAAGAACACTAGAGTGTGAATATTGTGGAAATGCTGAAGTGTTTTCAATATATATCAAAATAGAAGTCCTACTAATTATATATTTATATTATATTCTGAGCAAAAAAAGAATTTTTCTCCAGTATGGTTTTCAAGTTTCCAAACAAATATCATATGCTAAATGGAGAGCCCAGCTGGAGTGAGTGGGCTCAAAGTGATGAGAACACTCAGGGCAATTGGCCTGCCAATAAAAAGGGTTTTTTTTAAATGAAATGGGTTTTAAATTTCCCAGAAATATAAGAGGGTTGGGGATAATGATACAGATTACAGATTCTGTTAGTCCAAATGTCATGTCAGTAATTAAGTAAAAATATTTATGTAATCAACTAAACCAAGCTAACTTTGTGGATTAACTTTAGGATACAGTGTTATATATATTCCACATAGTAATAAAAGAAAGGAGGCAAACCATTTGGCTCTTATGTGAAATTAGCACTATCAAAATATTTTTAGGGCTAAGTGTTTGACACATCACTAAGTTCTTTTGCCATTAAATATCGCCAAATATATTTAGAATATAGAGAACATGCCCAGTTGAGGAACTCTTGGATAAAATCAGTCTGTCCAGTCAGCTGCTCCTGAAACATGGCTCCAGGGCAAGCCGAGAAAGAGAAGACAGTTCATTTAAGTTCAGACTGATAATAATAATCACAAATTTTTGAATTGTGTTTGCATCCCTTTCAAATGGAAAAAATGGTTCCTTGCTGTTTATATTTTACATAAAGAGAAAGAAAAAAATCTCCTAATGTTATCAGAGATTTAACAGGTTCAGAGGTCTAAAGAAAGAGCTCATCCTCAAGTTAATAGCCTTATTCGCAATATCTTTAGCTGAAAAAGTTTTAAATGCGATTTACATGGAACAAATCAGTTTTAGGTTTCAACATACATTTCACTCTGAAGCAGTCTGCAAAATCCAACTAAACATAGCCACCAAACATTTCATTTATTTGAGGTAAGCATGTGTATTTGGAAATGAGTTTCTCTTTATAATAGAATAAATAGCACTGATTTTTATGTAGAATTTTATTTTCTTGTTATTATACCTTAGGTCCTTGTTTTAGTTATTGTTTTCTCTTTCACTTTGATTAAATAGTTTTCTTTAGATTCTGTTAGTTAGTGATCAATCTCAGCCTCCCTCCAAAATCTGCCTTGCCTGGTTGAGGTTATATAAACTCAACAGTTAACTGAATGCATTTTTTCACCTGTCAGTTTTTGTTTTGAGCAAATAGAAAAGCAGCTAACATTCGTATGTTCTTTTTTGCTTGTGTTTTGAAGGAATCAGTCAAATTATAGGTGTTTAACTGGAGATTGGGCCTTATTTATAACCATTGTGCACTAAAAGCTCTTCGCTTTGTGTCTACAAAGATATAGGTTACATAAATGTCAACATGAAAATAATATGAAGTTTCATTTCAAAATGTTGATGTATGGAGATTGGGGCTGTCATTGTGCTGATAAGAAAATGAATGAAGTATTTCCCATGGTAGATGAAAATCTTGAGTAAGACCTTGAATTTATGATTTTTTCAATTATATACATTAGCATTTGGTCCATAGACGTTGGCCAGGCTATTCTCAAAAACGGATACCCTCCTCCTTATTTTCCAATAAATATCCAGTAGAAGATTACATACTGTGTCTCAGGAAGAATCAAATGCTGGATGTCTGGGCTGGTGCAAAATGAAGCCAATAAACTAGGAAAAAAAGTTCCAGTCTTGCTTTTAAACTGTTAAGTCTCCAGTGTTTACCATGGTTTGAAACATTTAAACATTTTGTCAGATATTTAAATTACGGAGGGGCCATTGAGTCATTTTCTTTTTAGCACATCACCCACTGTTCGTAAATTACCCATGAGCTTGGAACAGACATATGTGTGTGGGATTTAGAGGAAGGAAGTTCTTATCTTTTGTTGCTGAACCTATTGCTTCTATCTTACTTCATTCACTTGATTTAACACTTCAAAAACTAACTTTTTCCCTCCTGTGTATTATTTTCCTGCCTATTTTGTACATCAACAAAATAACAAGCAGCATCTTGAATTAGGATTTAATATCAGATCTGGGCATGATTTTCTATGAAAAAAGATTATATTTTAAAAGCCCTCCTTGAAAAGTGATAGCCAAAAGAATAAAAACCGGTTTTTAGATTAATAAAATTTTGAGGATTAAAATGTTCCAAGCCAGTAAAATAGTAAATTTGTTTACTGACATATAGCAGTAAGTGATATTATAGAATTACAAAGTTTAACCTTAAAGATGATTTTTTTTTTTTTGGCTTTTTAGGCCCACATCCACTGCATATGGAAGTTCCCAGGCTAGGGGTCAAATCAGAGCTACAGCTGCCAGCCTAAGCCACAGCCACAGCCACAGCAACAGCAACCGGGGATCTGAGCCATGTCTGCAACCTACATCATAGCTCATGGCAATGCCAGATCCCCAACCCACTTAGCGAGACCACGATGGAACCTGCATCCTCATGGATGCTAGTCACATTCATTTCCTCTGCGCCACAATGGAAACTCCAAGATGATTTATTTTAATACCGCTATTTGTAGGCAAAAAAACCCTGAAACTCCTAGTGTTAGGTTCCTTGCCTAAAATTATACTACAAGTGACCAGGAGAGTTATATATTCACTTGATCAATAAATATCAATGGAGAACCTACTATATGTTGAATATGGTGGAAGATCCAGGGAAGAAGAAAATCCAAAGAAGAAAAATGTCCAGACCATATTTGATAACTTGTAAGAGATTTATAGGCTAGTAGCATAGAAAGGCGTGCAGAAATAACCAAGCTGTGAAGAGGCTATATATATATAGTCTTTTTGTCTTTTCTGGAGCTGTACCCACGGCATATGGAGGTTCCCCAGCTAGGGGTCTATCAGAGCCATAGCCGCTGGCCTACACCAGAGCCACAGCAATCCAGGATCCAAGCCGGGTCTGCAACGTACACCACAGCTCAGGGCAACGCCAGATCCTTAACCCACTGAGTGAGGCCAGGGACTGAACCCACAACCTCATGGTTCCTAGTCGGATTCATTAATCACTAAGCCACGATGGGAACTCCTACGTATATTTTTTGTCTTTTGTCTTTTTAGGGCCACACCTGTGGCACATGAAGTTTCCTAGGCTTGGGGTCAAATCAGGCCTGTAGCTGCCAGCCTGCACCACAGCAAAGCAGGATCTGAGCTGCGTCTATAATCTACACCACAGCTCACAGCAAGGCCAGATCCTTTAACCCACTGAGCAAGGCCAGGGATCAAACCCGCGTCCTCATGGATGCTGGTAGGATTCGTTACCACTGAGCCATGATGTGAACTCTGAGAATATGAATTTTTTTTTTTTGGTCTTTTTTTGTCTTTTTTGTTGTTGTAGTTGTTGTTGTTGTTGCTGTTGCTATTTCTTGGGCCGCTCCTGGGGCATATGGAGGTTCCCAGGCTAGGGGTCTAATCGGAGCTGTAGCCGCCAGCCTACGCCAGAGCCACAGCAACGCGGGATCCGGGCCGCGTCTGCAACCTACAGCACAGCTCAGGGCAACGCCGGATCGTTAACCCACTGAGCAAGGGCAGGGACCGAACCCGCAACCTCATGGTTCCTAGTCGAATTCGTTAACCACTGCGCCACGACGGGAACTCCTGAGAATATGATTTATATTATAAGGGTGATACAAGTAAAAGGATCCTTTTTCTCTCAGGATTTGAGAGAAAAAGCAAAGTTTAGAAGTCAGATATTCTTTTTTCCTGGTTTATTTCTACCTCTACTAGAGTATAAGCTCCATGAAGGCAGGGATTTTACCATGACTGATAAAGTTTTTGGCATGTAATACTCAATGAATGAATAATTGAATGTTCTTTCCACACTATAATGCTGCCTTCTAAAAGTAGTGGACATTTATATTCCTCTTAGAAAGCATTTATCCTCCTCACAATGATTACAAGGTCTATTCTGATAGACTATCCTGTGCTTAATACTATTCTGGTGATATGCTAGAGTATAACATTCCTACTTTACCACATGTAAGTGACAAAGTCAAATATTCGCATATTATCTTTCAGCTTAAAGTATACAGTTTGCAAATTATGAATTCTAAAGTATGGAGTTAAAAACATGGACAGAGCCGATCTCATTGTTTCTAACATAATTCCTATCACATACAATACATGTGTCTTGTAACTAGGAAGATGGTTGGGGTTTTTTTTTTCATACAGTAACACTTGAAAAAGAGAAATTTGGCCACTTTGCATGTGAAATTTTTGGCTCCCAGGATATAGATATTTAAATCCTCAAATACACATGCTCACAATTAAAGAACTTGGGAAGATTACCAGTAAGAAAAGTGGACATTGTCATATGACTATGCAAGAAATCCTAATGCTT
Source organism: Phacochoerus africanus (assembly GCF_016906955.1). NCBI lineage: Eukaryota > Metazoa > Chordata > Mammalia > Artiodactyla > Suidae > Phacochoerus > Phacochoerus africanus. The sequence goes on from NC_062544.1 coordinate 199,716,334, forward strand.
TTAATTATAATTTGTCTGGTTTAAAAAGGGAAAAAAGAACAAAATAAAATGTTAACTCTAGGTCATGTATTTCATTGCGTAAGGACTGGAACAACCTAAACATGTTACAACCTGTTTGGGTCCCCATATGTAAAACAAAATAAAGAACAGAAAGAAAAATCATGTTATCTTCATGCATAGGCAGTTGTTCCACCCAGAATTATTCAGAATTTTCTTTGATTTCTTCTTTACTGTTGTAAAACATAACACGCTATTAAAATTTGTTTAGAAATTTTAATGAAAACCATTCACTCCGTACATGCATTTTTACTAAAGAGTTTAAAGAATATTCTTTGCAAGGAAAAAATATGTTAAATAGGGCAATACTAAAATTCAATATTTTTGATAGTTTCATGTAGTATAATATTTATATAAAAATGAAAATATGTAGATAATGCCTTTTTATTTTTCTTGGATAATATTCAATTATAGAAATAGCATATAGTATATTATAATCAAATTGGAATTCTGGGAATACCTAATACATGAATCACTTTATGGGAAATAAATTTTTTAACCTTTACCCAGAAAATGGAGAGAGCATTAATTCAAATTTAGGGAAGTGTTAATTTGGATAATTATAGATATCTTTGGTGTTCATATCTTGTGGCTTACTTGAATAGCATATGAATATTTGGGTTTAAATATGTAAATTTTTTAAAGAAAAAAGTATGTATTTTAAATTGAGAAAATAGTAGAGGTGATATAACATTTTATTTTGAAAAATGCACATTTTAAAACTATTTAGAGATTCTATGTTATGAAAAGTACCCTAGCACCTTTTGGCATTTTACTATTTAAGTAAACAGATTAAAATTTTAAAATATATAATTATACATAGCTATCAGAGTAGTCCTGTGTCATGAAATATACAAGGAATCTGAGTCATTATGTATTTTAAAAATCCTAATGATAATTATAAGATTTTTTGAAATCACATCAGATTTAAGTAATTACAAATTATTATTACAACATGGAAAGAAGTTATAGAGTCTCATAGTGCTGGCAAAAACTGTTGTTTTTTTATCTTTTTGTTTTAAGAAGAAAACCCAACCAATGTAATGCAAAAGTAACTGTTCCTACTAGTGGAATTAAATATTTAATATTATGCTAGTTTGTGACTCAGTATTCAGCCTATGCAATCTAGGGATTGTGCAATAAGTAAAAATTTTATGACAAAATCATAAAATTTCTAATCTATACCATCAAAATAACTATTGACATTTTATAATTTTGTAAAGAACATGACAAAAAATACAACTTCTGCTTACAAAACCAAAGTCTAATAAATATACCTTGACATGGCTGACTTTGAAGTCCTTCCTTATAAATGGGCAATGCATTTTTCATTTTGGGGTCATTTTCCCCAAGTGCCTTTCAGTTTTAACAATCTGAGTTCAGTTTCCTAAGAAAGAAGCCCCTCTTTCTCATTCATCACATCTAAGAGGTTAGAGAGTATGTTTAAACAGATATATTTTCTTTTCGTCTAACCTTGTCTGGAAGATATAGGAAAACTAATTTGCCTTATTTACATATGGCACAATCTATCCAGTATTCAAGGGTTTGTCAGAAACAGGAACCTTGTGCATTTCCATGGTAACCGATGGCATGCTGACAGTATCTGGCTTGTTGCAGCTTCGTCTAGGCAGGCCGGCAATTAATCAGCCATCTACATGCACAAAATTCTTTGTGAGTGAATGGCAGCGCGCCTCTGTAGTGCTGTCTGTGCTTTTACAATTTTGTATTCCTGCCGGGCAAAGTACTTTTTTGTCTCTTCTATTCATTTTCCTTAGCTCCCCAAAATGTGCTAGAAAAGAGTGTGAGGGGGTGGGGAAAAGGGGAACACATCTACCTGTAATTTCAAAATGACATTTTTTTTCTTCCTAGCATCAAATACACCAGGGTGTGTTTCTTCCTTTTATTCCATGCCTCATAGTGGATTTGTCTTTTTTATTTTTTCTGAGTTTTCTTGGGTTTTTGTTAGATGGCCCCTTAATTTGTATCTCAAGGCCCTTTATTGTTGCTGTAAGTAGGACATGCCTACTGAAACAGGTCTGTGCATAAATCATGGCTGGGCCTGTGCTGTGTGGTGTGGAGCCTTAGAGTCCTTTTACATCCCATCCTCTGTGCTATATGGAAGGAATATTATTCCCATTCTGCAGACTGAGATGCAGAGCAATTAAGTGATCCAGCCAGCTTCCCACGGCAAGTTTGGGATGGAACACTTCAGCGCTCTTGCCACTGTGCCAGCTCTGAGACACTGGCAGTTCCCCTTTACGTATAGTGATGTCTTAGGGCACAGGAATCACTGTTATTTCACTTCAATAGACTGGAGTTTTCTTCCTCAAAAAATAGTAGCATTTAATTTATTCAAATGGAACCTTATATTATCTAGGATCTGGACAAGAGCATGAAGAAGGTAACAGTTTGGGCCTTGCCTTAGGTGGTTATTAGAAAACTGTGTTTGGATTTTTGCCTACAACCCTAATTTTTTCATATCTGAGAAGCCACTTCAGCTTTTTTCTCTGTAAAATTAAGGGAATGGATTTGATTATCTTGAAAGATCTACCCAGTGCTGAAATTCTATAATTCATCAAATCTTCTTAAACATTATTTTAGAGGCTTGTAGGTAAAAATTAAGACCTATAATTCATTCAGTCTCTTATCCTTGAATAATGACAGAATGATTTGCATTGAATTGAGTTGAATAAATTTCTTTCTTGAAAAGGAAAAAGAAAGATTTAACATCTGGGTAGTTGACAAATCTCGGGTCAAAGCTCATTGAAATCAGATTTGGACATTAGCATTTCCACAGAATTTACAGAGCAAAATTTTGATTGTTTAAGTGAAATATATGAAGAAAATTTTAAGTATATGAGGTGTAGAGATAGTAAGTTTCTGAAAAGTTTCATGCATTAAAAGAGAAGTTTTTGTCGAGAGAGTTTTGATGGGAAAAAAACTAGCCACAAAGGTGTTTATTCATAAGAATAGTCAAAATAAAGGTGAAAATACATGTAATTTTTAATATTCTCTGTAAATCTAAAGTCATTTTTATTAGTTTAGGAATATAAACTTGTGTAGAAATATATACCTATTTTAATAAATTCATTAATTTTATTAATTTATTTAATGGAGAATTATTTATTGTGGAATTGATATTTAAAATTTTAAAAAAGTCTTTCTTAAAAATGTGACCTCAGTTTGTAAGTAAATCCCATTTCAATAATATAAAAATGAAGATGCTCCTTCATGCAGATATTTTGACACTTTCTCTTCCAATTCAGTTTCATTTGTTTTATGAAAGACAGTCTCTAATATAACTGTTTTCTCCAATTTTGTCTTCCTGTTGAAAAAAAACGAAGTGTGAACACAAAGTTTCTGTTTCCTTCTAACCGACTATTGTTCATTCTTTTAAGTGCTACAAACATAAGGGCTTTATTTATTCTTCCACACTCAGTTTCTCTCACTTGTTTATGTACTAACTCTAAGTAACACACTAAATAATATTTGATTTAACATTTAACCCATTTTAAAACATCCCATTCCTTCCAGAGTTCAATTAAATTTGTCGATGATATTCCAGAATAAAATATTGTTTTATTCTTGCAATTAAGTCCTTTTTCCCCATTTTTATTTAGATATCTTATGTTTATACAAGAAATCTATCCATTTTTTTTTTTTAGTGTGGGATAGCTCATAGTATGTGGTCTCTATAGTTTTTTGCTGTTTTAGAAAAATCAGCCAAAAACATTATCTACATGGATAATGTTCCATGAGCTTTTACCTGTTTAACCTCAAAGTTCTTCTCACTCTTTCATATTGTTTTTAATTAAGGAGTGATTCTGGCACATCACTCACTTAGTCATTAACCAAGTATTTATTGAGCTCCATTATTTGGATATTGGGAAATTCATGACACCATTACCACTACCACCTCTGAATAGTAAAAAAATATGGAAATCTTCTCTATGATAGAAATTATTCTTATTAAATTAGATATAACAGAGTTGAACACATGTAATCATGGGTTAGTTTCAGGCATCACTTTATAGTCACCTTGCCTTTTTAATTTCCTACTCTATAAATGAAGTATATGAGGCATCTTGCAGACTTTATACACTCAAAAATGAGGTGTCCAAAATAGTGAAATTCATAGAAACAGGAAGTAGAATGGTGATTACTGGAGTTGGGGAGAGGAAAATGGAAATGGAAAGTGGCTGAGTAATAGATACAAGATCTTCTTTGGTGGTAATGAAAATGTTTTGGAAAAAGATAGAGATGATGGCTACACAATATGGAGTCTACTGAAAACCATTATGTTTCACACTTTAAGTGGGTAAATTTATGGTATTTGAATTATATTTCAACGAAGCTGAGATATAAGCCAACTTTTTTTTTTTTAATCTTTTTAGGGCCAATCTCACTGCATATGGAAGTTCCCAGGCTAGGGGTCAAAACAGAGGTATAGCTGGCACCCTACACCAAAGGTACAGGGATACCAGATCCCAGCCACATCAGCTACCTACAGCAGAGCTCATGGCAATGCCAGATCCTTAACCCACTGAGCAAGGCCAAGGATCAAACCTGCATCCTCATGGATACTAGTCAGGTTCATTACTGTTAAGCCACGATGGGAACTCCCTTTTTTTTTTAAGCCAACATTTTAACTTAAAAATGTCACACAAAGTTCCAGGTTAACTTCTTTTGGAAAAGTCCTTTATTCTGACACCACCAGCCATGTGATCTCTCCTGGGGTCTCTCATCGTTTAATGGGTATAGAGTTTCAGTTTTGCAAAATGAAAAAGTACTGGAGAACTGTTTTACAACATTGTAAATACAGTTAAAGCAACTGAACTGTGCACTTTAAAATGGTTAAGAGGTAAATTTTATGTTATGTATTTTTACAACAATAAAATATATATAGTAGTAGTTTTTTAAAATGAAATAGTTGATAATGTTGCTATTAACATTTTCTTACTATCATTATCAGCATTCTTAGTAGCTTGCTAGTTCTTAACTTACTGTAAAGGTTAGGTAGAGACAGAGAACTCTGGATTAGTAAAACTTAATAATGATATATATTAGATCAAACCATATACAATCAAAATATTCAACCACTTTTGATTTAAACAATGTCCATTTTGAATTATTCAACCTATCAATTTATGAAAATATCCTAATGTAACTGGAGTATGGCTTATTGATTTGCTATTATATATATTTGAATTTGATACAAAAATATACTATTTTTAGCTTCCTGATGCATGTCCATTTCAGGGGACAATAGAAATCATTCTGTTGCTAAAAGTTCCCTTGTGGTACAGCGGGTTAAGGATCCGGTATTTCTGCAGCTGTAGCGTGGGTGGCAGCTGCAGCGTGGGTTTGACTTCTGGACCGGGAACTTCCACATGGTGTTAGTGTGGCCAAAAAAAGAAAAAAAGGAAATCATTCTGTTGCTTTTGATTTCTGGCTCATACACTTGTTGGCTATGTGATCTTCATGCCTCAGTTTCCTTATCTGTGAAATGAAGAAGATAGAATTGAGGTCAGGATTACATGAAAAACACTAAACCCAGGGCCTGGTACACTGTAGAAGCTCAGCAAATATATTACTTTCTCTCATCTGGTAGCAGTATATGAGACAGTATGGCATATAGTTAATGGGTATCTATTAGATGTCAATTCCAGCTGCTGATTTTAGGCAGATTACGTCTCGTTGAACTTCAGTCTCTTCATCTGGGAAGAGCTATTTCTTTGGAAGCATGAGGATTAAAAGCACCTCATTCAGTTTTGAGAACATATTAGGTCCTAACAAATGACCCTAACTGTGGACTTAACTGTTTTAATAATCTACCCCCATAAAGAGGGGAATACTATGGAAAGAGGAGAATGTTCTTAGGAACTAAAAATACATTCATTTCCTGTTCTCAAAATGTTTCTCCCTGGAGTTCCCGTCGTGGTGCAGTGGTTAACGAATCCAACTAGGAACCATGAGGTTGCGGGTTCGGTCCCTGCCCTTGCTCAGTGGGTTAACGATCCGGCGTTGCCGTGAGCTGTGGTGTAGGTCGCAGACGCGGCTCGGATCCCGCGTTGCTGTGGCTCTGGTGTAGGCAGGTGGCTACAGCTCCGATTCAACCCCTAGCCTGGGAACCTCCATATGCCACAGGAGCGGCTCAAAGAAATAGCAAAAAGACAAAAAAAAAAAATGTTTCTCCCACTTTTATTCTTTTTTCTTGACATATCTTCCTGATCCCAGGGTTGCCCCAAAACCTGTATGTAGGGCAGGGATTCACTTCAACTTCCATCTTGGGCCCTTTTTTCTGCTCCTGAAGTCCAAGCAAATGGTGATTAGAAGAAACACTGGGAATTCCCATTGTGGCACAGCAGAAACGAATCTGATTAGGAACCATGAGGATGCTGGTTCAACCCCTGGCCTTGCTGCATGGGTTAAGGATATGGCATTGCCATGAGCTGTGGTGTAGGTCATAGACATGGCTCAGATCTGATGTTGCTGTGGCTGTGGTATAGGCTGACAGATGTAGCGCCAATTGGACCCCTGGCCTGGGAACCTCCATATGCCTTGGGTGTGGCCCTAAAAAGCAAAAAAAAAAAGAAGAAGAAGAAGAAGAAACACTGAAGTGGGCTCCAGGGTCATCAGTACTGGTTCCAGTCCCAGTAGCCACTAACTTACAACACTGATCAGTCATTGCTCCTCTGAAGAGCTTGGAGGAAATCAGAGTTTCCTAAACTCCAGTTTTGATCATTCTAAAATGAAATGAGAAAAATAAAGAAAAATTTTATGTAACTATAAAATTTAATCTATATATTTGTATCTCTCTTTATATTGCTATAAAGTTGTACTTGTCCTTGCTTAGAGAGTCTGTCCTTTATACTTAGATAATGCTGCTCTTCTTTTGTTTCCAAATTCCTATTCATTTATGGGATCGCAGATAAATAGATGGTAAATTTTATGTGACTTCTTTACTTGGCAAAATAAAAGGTTGGCAACCCTCCATTTTTCTCCTTAAAAATTGTAAATGCTAGGAGTTCCTGTCGTGGCTCAGCGGAAACAAATCTGACTAGGATCCATGAGGACGCAGATTCAGTCCTTGGCCTTGCTCAGTGGGTTAAGGATCTGGCATTGTCGTGATTTTGATTAAGTCCAATTTATCAATTATTTCCTTCACGGATAATGCCATTGGTGTTATATCTAAAAAGGCATCAGAATAACCAGTCATCTATTTCCTGCTGTTATTTGCTAGGAATTTTATAGTTTTACATTACATATTTATGTCTATGAACCATTCTGAGTAAATTTTTATGAGGAGTGCAAGGTCTGTATTTAGATGCTTTTTTTTTTTTCACATGTAGATGTCCAGTTGTTCCAGTACAAGTTACTAAAGAAACTAACTTGCTCCATTTGTATCACCTTTGCATTTTTGTCAAAGATCAATTGACTCTTTTTCTGGAGATCTATTCCAGGGCTCTCTGTTCTGTTCTAGTGATCTGTCTCTTCCTTCACCTATACTACACTGTTTCAATTACTTTAGCTTAATAGTAAGTTCTGAAGTTGGGCAATATCAGTCCTCCAACTTTGTTTTTCTCCTTCAATATTGTATTGGGCATTCTGTTTCTTTTGCCTCTCCATATAAACTTTAGAGTCAGTTGGTCAATATCCATAAGGTAACTTACTGAGATTTTCACTGAGATTGCATTGAATCTATAGATCAATTTGGGAAGAACTGACATTTTGATACTATTGAGTCTTCTTGTCTATGAACATGGAATATCTCTCCATTTATTTAGTTCTCCTTTGATTTCATTCATCAGGGTTGTATGGTTTTCCTCATGTAGATTTGCATATATTTTGTTCATTGTAAGCTTTTTGAGAAAGATGAGGTTTCTTTTTGCAAGTTGGGTTCTTTGTACATCCTAGTAAGTATGAGACCTGTTTTAGTTTAGAGAGGAAAGTTCATTACCTAAAATTGTGTGGAAATGAAAAAAAGTAGGGATCATCAGTTATTGCATTTTTATTTTTCTCCACACAATATATAGTATCAAAGAGTTTTCTATCACAGTACTTATGATAAATATAATTATGCCTTTACTAGTTATATGGCTATGGAGTTGCTTTGCTATCTATAGTTTAAGCCCCATGAGGGCAAGGTCAAAATTTGTACATTCACCATGGTATGGCTGCCATATAGTGCATGCTCTGCAAATATGAACAAAAATGGTATGTGCCATAAAAGAGGGGAAGAGCTCAAGTTCTATAACAAAATTAGAGAAAAAAAAAAAAAAACCTTTCAAAAGAGATGGCAGGTAATGTAGCCTTAAATAGAGGCTGATAGTTTGACATAAAGATATGAAAGATTACATGGTGCTCAGTGTAATTATGGAATTGAGTAAACTTTAGTGTGTAGTAGTCCTTTGAAAATTGATAATATATATTTATAAAGCAGCTTATTAATAATCTTTTAAAACATTAGAATTAATCCCATTTGTTTACCCTAAAACCAATCTAGGGAAAGGGACGTTTTCTCCATATGAAGGGAAGCATAAGGGAAGGACTGTGAAATCTTAGCTATTGAAGGATGTAAAGAGTTAAGCATTATTCCAAAATGTTAGCTTAAAAGACCAGTAGGCACAGTCTCATTCTGATAAAGAGACTGAGCAAGAGAAGAATTTAAGTATGAGATAAGAAGCTCTGTTTCCATCCACCAGCAAAGTAATTGATGAAGCGGCAAACTTAGAAACAAATTGTAGACATGAGGCAGCATGCCATGTGGAGAGAGCTTTGGTATTAAATAGATATAGGCTTTACCTTCAGCTCTACCACTAACTAGCTAGCAACTTGGGACATATTAGATAAAGTTATTAAATATCAGCTTCTTTAGTAAGATGAAGATAATGCCCTGTAGGATTTTTATTTAGATAAAATAATATATGTAAAAGGGACTAGCACAGAATTTAAAACATCGTAAGTATTCAGGAAATGTTTTTCTATCTTTTCTTTGTCTGCTTTGTCCGCTTAGGTCTTGAGTTTTGCTTCTTTCTAAGAAGATATTAATTTCTTTGTACCACACAGGTTCTTTGTGTATCCCAAAATTTGGAAGCAAGTATTTAAAGAGAATAGCAATCCAAGTCTAATAGTAAAACCAACTAGTTTGATCTGCAGCATCAAATCTTGAAAATTAAAGTTTGGAATCGTTACTTCTGAAAATGCTTAAAACAATTTATCCATTTAGTTAGTCCACCTCCTCTGTTCTTTTCTCAAATTAAAAGAGAATTAAAGGTCAAGTTTATAGCTCAGATGTAGATTAATGTATATCAAATTCTCTAGTCTAGTTGAAAAATTCAGCCAGGTCCTGTAGTGATGGAACAGACCTTGCTGTGACTGGAAGGACCCTGGAACTTAAATGAAGCAGGAGTCAAACCATTTATAACTAGGTGCTGAGATAGCACATGACACCATTCAGATTGCTGGATTTACAGTCAGAAGATTTCTGCTTCAACCCTTGGTCTTCTGCTTATTAGCTTGGTGATCCTAAATAGGACCTACCTGAGCTCCCAAAAGAAAACTCTGGAGCTTCAATAGTGCTGACCGAAAATGCTTAGTAAATGTTTGTTGAATGAATAAATGTCTCAAAAACTGACAGCAATACTTAGTTTCCATGTATTGGTGCTGTGGTCCCCTATAGCTTCCCTTAAGCCTACAGACTATGTAAAATCCAACTTAGTTGTCAGCCCCCACTCTTTAGCCAGAAATGTGTGTTCCTGTCATGCAATGAAAGCAACTGGCCTAGGTGGCTGACATATCACTTGTCATCTTTAATATTCCTTCATAATAAAATCCCTTCATGGATTCATATATCACCTGTCAGGTAATCTTCTAGAGAAGCTTGACTATAACAATTTGTACAGTGGTTTGGATGATGAATGAGATGGGTTAGATCATTTAATTCACTATATGGCACCCAAATGTTAAAGCTGAAGAAGAAGAATGTCTGACAAATTGTTTGTTGTCATTAAGGTTTATTTCTTATATGCCTTCAATGGTTTCCCCCACCTCATTCATTGTCCAACACACAAAGCTAACTATTATAAGGAAGACAATACTTAATGGATGTTAGACAAATGATAGTTGAAGCTGTCTTGTGCCTTACCCGATAAGTGAGAGCCAAATTATAATGTCATTAGATGGGATGCCTCAAGTTATTATAAAGTTGTGCTTCCCACAATGTCCTTCCTTTATCCTCAGCATGGTTCTTCCTGGCATCTGTTTTCCTCAGCAGCTGCACTGTTTTTATAACAGCTGAGATCAAGTTTTGAATCTTCTGTTATGCCAATTTTTAAATGCCTTCAATTGACACCTAAAAACGTATATTTTGGGTCATACAAATACAAATTTTAAAAGCCATAATTCACAGGGAGTTTGGGCATATATAAACCCCCATATACACTAACTCTGGTGCTATTTTCTCCAGGTACGTACTCTCTTTTTACACTGTGCGTTCTTGTATCTATTTCACAGCCAATTCTTGGAATGTTGACACTCATTTAATAACTGAAGAATACACGAATGAGTGAATAAAAGTACATTCAAAGGTATACATAGCAGCATACTCAATGCATGTTAGTGTAAAATATTTTTCTGATGAATTGACTCTAGAAAATGAATTCCACTTCTACCACAGGAAAGTTAAGACTTCTTGGCATTTTTGTGGGCAACAAATCAATTATCCTGATTATTTTTAAAATATTTATTATTTTAGTTCCAGTGTTGGGAGCAAGGTAAGACAAAAAGAACAAAGAGGCTGAGTCCATGTGACATTCCAAAGCTGCTGTAACAGAGAAAAAACAATGATGGGGTTGGTGGTTAGGGGGATAAGGGACCCAAAGGATAACCATAGATATAGAAACTTTGGTTGTTCATGACCCTGCAGACGTCTTGGACCCTCTGTGTCCTTGTCTGCACTATCTACCTTTTCTGGTTTTTAATGGGCCTGTTGACCTATGGCTAGAACTCTCAGGCAGGTATCACAAACCATATCAGCACAGTTCTTTATTTCAGTGGCCAATAAATATAAATATTTAGCTTTGAGGTTATATCTTCCTCAGAACTGAAGTTCCCTGAATCAGATAGCTTATTTGTTGATTTATTTTTATTGTCTATGTTTCACTAAAAAAAAAAAATCTGATTTACAGTATAAAGCTTTAAAAAATAAATTTATCATGAAGTTCACATTTTCCTGCAGTGACTACTTAGTAAGTACCTACTTCATTGCAGGCTCTCTGTTAGGTACTGAAAACACAATAGTGAAATGCAATACACAAGCCTATGTCTTCCTATAGCAGTATCTGGTGAGATCATGGGTTAGGAAATGGATAGCTGCATCTCAAAGTAACACATCTTGGCAATAATAGCAGCAGAGGGACTATAGGAGCAAAGAGGGGAGGGGACTAAGCCTGAAGCATTGAGAGAAGGAGTTAGAAAAGACTACGGGGAAGAAATGATGTCGAACTGGAAAGAGGAAGAATGATGAAGAATTATTCAGGGAAGAAATGTCAGGGGAAAAAAAAGGAATAGAATGTGGGAGGGCCTGGGGAAAAGGCAAAGAGAGGAATGGGCAAGGAAAATCAGTGTGACTGAAATCACAGGACCAGGGGTAAGTCAGAGAGATTAGGCTGGGGAGGTTAGCAGTAGTCAGGTTATCCAGAGCCCTGTGAGCACATGGAGAATTGGAGAATAACATGATCAAATTTACATTTAAGAACCATCACTCTGGCTGTGATGCGGAAGATGATGTGAACAAGACAAGACAAGGGGCTTAGTTAGATACCATCACATGGTAATGTAAGTAAGAGATGAGGCTAGCCTGAACCTGAGCTTTTGCAGTGGGGATGGAGAGAAGTGAATGAACTGGAGAGAAATTTTGAGGTAGAGGGTACAAGAGTCATTAATAAATGAAGGGACTGAACAGCAGGGTCAAGAACTATGCCCAAGTTTCTGACTTTATAGTATTTCCAGTCACTGAGTCAAGGAAAAAAAAGATTGAATGATTCAGGAATAGCAGTTCAGATTTAGGCATGTGAAATCAAGTTATCTTTGGGATAGACTACAGTAATTTTCAGTTGTCAGGTATAGCTGCAGGTTTAAAGCTCACGTGAAAAATCAGACTGAGATGGTATTCTCAGAATTAGCCTGTAGAAAGCAACTGAAACATGTAAAGACTGTATAGAGAAGGAAGACATCAAAGGCCAGGATAAATCCCTATGGAATGCCAACCTTAATGGGACTGACAGAGGAAACAAACTATGCAAAAGAAATGGGTATGATCATTATACAACTACAGATGTGATAAATTCATTTGAGTAATTAAAAAAAGTAAAAAAAATAATTAAAAAAAAAGAAATGGGTATTGAAATAGGTAGGTGGATATTAAGAACACAGAGGGTCAAGAAAGTAAAAGGATAGTATTTCAAAAACAAAGGAGTGGCTAAGTATTCCTGAAGTTATGAGGTTTTTGGTGACCTTGGTGAGGTCAATTTCAGAGGTGTGGTGGGCTGATGAGAAATTAGGGTGTGAGGAAAGTTGCATTCTATGGCTTTTTACCTAAATTTCTCATTGTAATTTATGACCAATGCAGTTTAGAAAAGGAGGCTATTGTTTCTTAGGCACATGGCAGAGCAACTTGCAGTGTCACATTCCTGACTTCAAATAAGTACTAACAGCCTAGAGCAATGTTAGCAATCTCTCTGAGGTAGAGGTGTCAAGCCTTTGTTTAGTCATTCTTTTATGCACAAACTGGAAGTAGAGAGATGCAAAGATTGGGAGTAATCTTGGTTCTTGGAAATCCCAGACTAGGAATGGAGAGTAGAATTGATCAGCAGGAAATTCCCCCTCTTCTCACATATCTTCCTTCCCCCTTTTTGCTCTCCATTTGTTTTTCCTTTACAAAACAACCTGTTAAAATGCAAGGTCTTTGAGAGTTCTTAGCAACTCAATTTAAAAAGTTAAGTTTCGGAGTTCCCGTCGTGGCGCAGTGGTTAACGAATCCAACTAGGAACCCTGAGGTTGTGGGTTCGGTCCCTGCCCTTGCTCAGTGGTTAATGATCCGGCGTTGCCATGAGCTGTGGTGTAGGTTGCAGACGCGGCTCGGATCCCGCGTTGCTGTGGCTCTGGCGTAGGCCGGCAGCTACAGCTCCGATTGGACCCCTAGCCTGGGAACCTCCATATGCCACACGAGAGTGGCCCTAGAAGTAGCAAAAAGACAAAAAAAAAAAAAGTTAAGTTTCATTAGAGTGATTGTGAGATGGAATAGAGAATGAGGAGGAAAGGGGCAAGGGCAAAAGCAAATAGCTGCCAAACCTGACTTCTGTTTGCCTCACAATTTTTGTTTAGTGTTGGTTGCCTTCCAGCCTCTCTGCGATACCTGTCATACTCATTGAGAGTCACATGAGAGCTGTTTTTCTCACATACTCAGTTACACCCATCACCCTCATCTGAACAACATAAGTTTTGAAAGTATCAGTCTAATGAATAGATACATTACAATGGTCAACCCCAAAAAACACTGTGTAATGATGGCTGATCTAGAAAAAAATTTTGAGGTGCACTGATCATCTTTTTAAAACTAGGATTCACACAGGAGTTTATGTGTAGAATGGGTGGATGGATGGCAAGAAGAAGGAAGGAAGGAAAGAAGGAAGGTAGGGCCTCTGAAGAGGCCCTGTAGTTGTTACTATTTTAACTTTAGAACATATTCTATGCCATTCACTACATTTATGGTAGGAAAAGCACAGGTTTTGGAATAAGATGACTATTACCTTCTGACCTGTCTTCTTAGGAAATTCATTTTCCTTTTCTGAGCCTCATTATCTCATCTATCAAGTGGTATTATACTATGCACTTTACAGGGATATTATAAGTGTAAAAAAATCTTTTATATGAAAGATCATGTATGTAAATTATGATGCACTATACATACATTAGTTATTATCCTGCATCTGAGTACAATTTATCTTCCTGGAGGGAGGATTGCCTGGATGTAACCTATTATGAACAAGTGTGAGAACTTTTAATACACTAATAGCCTTAGGCCTCAAATCCTGGAGAACTTATTAGTGCTCATTAGTGCCCACGTAGTAAGTCCTCACTGACTCTTTTGAGCATTTTGTATGCTATAATACTCTTTTCATACGGTTTTCAGTTATTTTCCCCATACACTTCCCTCAAAAGTGCCCATTTTTTTCTCTTACAAGCTCTTTCTCCATAGTTCTTCCATTTTATAAAGTAAATAATCTTACCCACTCCCACCCACTGGCATACTTTTAATCGCTTCTAATACTTAAGTGTAGTTTTATGCTTCTACTTACTCTACAGAACACTGTGACAAACTTACTCCCAGTGCTAATTAAGACCAACTTGAGCAGACGTCAGCAGCCCTTTAACTGTTCTTTTTGAAACCATTCCAGTTAGTCCTTTTAAATGAACTTCAGAAAAGAACTCAAATTAATTTGCTTCTCAATGTCCTATGGTTCAAACGTTGGGTTTCTTTTTCCCCGTAGTGACTTCTGGTTAGCAATCAAAGAGCTGCTTTTCTACATTGTGATTTTAACTCAGCTTCCTGGGAGTAGAAAGATTCAATCATTTCTTCAAAATTCATAATTATTTTTTGTCTTTACATTTTCAGCTTCCCAAAATGCTTTCCTTTCTCATTGACTCTACCTCCTGTTCCACTTAGGTTATCCTTTGAGGGTGATATTTCTTATGGAGAATCTTTACCAGAAAGTGTAAGATAGGGACCACGTCTGTGGGGATTAAATTATTCATATTGTCAGGACTAGCTAGCTCCATAATATAAGAGTCCCAGTAAAAATGAAAATGCAAGGATCTCTATTTATAAAAAAAGTCATTCAGAATTTCAAGACAAGAACAGCATCACATTAAACCAAATGTGGAACCTTCCTGAACCAGTGTCCTATGTAACTGCACAGGTCATACACCCACGAGGTCCTATATGCAAGCATTGTATGGTGACACAAATTGATGGTCTTATTCACTTTACCTCTTAATCATGGACTTCACATCTTAAAATAAATATGTGCCTTTGATAATCCCTGTAATAGGTTCCTATTAGATATGAAACTCTTAATCTATTTGGCAACTTTTAGTAACTCAGTTATTTTACTTTTAAGTGAAGTTTCTGACACCCTTTATTTTAGTCAATGCCTACTTTAGCTTTGGGTTGTAAGGTTAATTGGGACATTTCAGGGAAGTGAATTTTCAAATAATCATACTTTAATGATGGCATTAAACCAGAAATTGCATTTATCGCAGTTTCACTTGTTAACACAAGTACATTTATAGTATTGAGAGCTTTTAAAGTCCAAAAACACTAGAAAGGCGTAAACATGAAAGAATATTCAGTCTGGTAAAACCCTGGAAGTATTTCATGCGTGTTTGGGGGCAACCTACGGTATCTCAATTGATTGTAAAATAAATTTAATGCTAAATTTGATGGCATCATTACAGTGCCTCGTGTTCTTACATGCATATTTTCAGACCTTCTCCTCCTTTGCCTGGGCTAGCCACCACTTAGCCCTGCAGGAAGCTGAGTTTCTACGCTTATCTGCTAGGCTAAGGGAGAGTGAGTGGTGTTGATTTTGCTGTATGTGGCCAATTATCTTGACCTTTATGATGGATCAAGCCGTGGAGGGACCAGGAAGCTGAGTCTCCCTCCCATTTACATCTCCTTCGAGGGAGCATAGCACATTGCAGTCATGTCAGTTTGTGGTCTTATATTTCACTCCCCAGCAATGCACATCTTGAGACACTGTGATTAGCATCCCTAATTCCTAAAAATTGACTTGCCTTGTTATAACTAGAGAGCTGCTGCCTAAAAATACTTTACCTACTGTTCAAAAGGGTATTATTTTAGTGCCCTGGGGATAGGAAAAGTTTTCAACCCACCAGTGCAGGGATTAGTTTTATTTTAAAGTATTTGAAGTGTTTTAGATAAGTTAGCTAAGAATGATCCAAGTTCAGTGGCCTGCAAAGAGTCTTTAAAAGTGTGCTCCAATTCCTTATCTGACAACAATATGTAAAAATGCCTGCATCCTGTATAGCATACTTGGACATCAAGATCTACCTCCTTTATATGCCAGAGAAATTAAGGCACCTTCTGCATCAACCAAACACAAAGGATGATTTTGTTAGGATAAACAGCTTTTTCTTTGAATAGGATTTCTGACTGATTCATTTAGATTTAATCATATGTCTATTGAAAAGCATGTGCACTTTTCCTTGTTTTTCATATCCCTGTCCACTGAGCAAATAAAGGCATTTCTCTTTTTATTAATTAGGTATTCATAATTGCCTGTGTAATTTTAGAGATACATAATTTTGTGATTCACTTTGAGTCAGGTTAAAGTTATATCTCTGTGAGACTAAAAAAGCATCATCTCTTCAAATGATCTCTATTCACCAGCTTCATGAACCATTGACTGATTTAACCAGTTAGATCAGTTTATATGTTCAGATACAGTCTGAGTCAAACAGCTAGTGTGAATAGGTTTTATTTTTTTTTCAAACCATTGAATTAACTGTTCCATTCTTTTAACAGAGTTGACTAAACTTACTGTACTTTTCAGTGGTAATTTGGAGATGGTATATTTTCTGTTTTATTAATGAGCATGTACAATGAAACCATATATCCAGAATATATGAAGGAACCATGTATTTTCATTTTTTTTCATGGTTCTTCACCTGGATAGGAAAGGATGACATGCTGTCCTGCCCCCTCAGTAGCAACAGCATTGATGAGAGCTGCTATCAAAGAGCTTCCATCTTCATTCATGATTGTGATTCCCCCTTCCCAAGTCTCACTTTTCAGAGGGAGAAATTAAGACATTGAAAAATTCAAAACTATACCAATAAGTCAAAAAGCTTAGCTGAGTAGCTTCTGTGAGTTTCTAAAGTGTTCTCTGACCTGGTTAATGACTGCTCACAGAGCTAGCTGCTCAGGTATTCAACCTAATCCAACAGTTACTTTTGCAAGTTATTGCTTGAATGCCAGGCTCCTGTCTTTCTATTGGTACCCACAGTTCTTCACCATTTCATGGGAAGTAGAGCTTTTTAACGATAAAGAAGTCAGGTATCTAAGGTTTAGCATGTTCAAGTCATAGGTTGCTAATCTTTCTCTATGGACATGTCATTGGCGCATGTTGGTTAGAGAAGAGTGATAAACTAGATAAAACCATGTACTTAAAGAGGCAATTATTGTATTACATTACTTGGAGTTTGATTGAAGAAGAAACCTCTTAGTAAGACCCTGAACTGTTGACAGAGAATACAGCAGTGAAGTCAGAGGCACTGATAGCTCACTACATAAAAGTAAGTAATAATTATGGAAAAATGTAGGGCAGGATTTATCAGCCTCAGGACTATTGACTTCTTTTGTATAATTCTTGGTTGTGAGGGGCTGATCTGTGCATTATGGGATGTTCACAGCATCCCTGCTCTCTACCCAATAGATACTAGTCCACCCTATCCCCATTGTGACAACTGAAAACTGTCTCCAAACTTTGCCACATATCTTCTGGGGGCAAAATTCCTTCACTTGAGAACCGCTGGTATAGAGCTTTCCAATACTAAAAGTACTCTGATCTCAATAATTCTACTAGAGGTTTTTTTTTTTTTTTAATCCTTATTTTACAAAAAAGGAAACTGAGGCACAGAAAACTAAAGTTACTTACCTAAAGTCTCACAAATATTATGTGAGGATGTGGAATTCAAACTCAGACAGGTCTTCTATCCATATTGGGTGTTCTCTTTATTACATAAGTAAAAAAGAACCACTCTGAGTTGGACTACCTCCGCTTTCCTCCTCTGCTTCCCTTCTGTTAGTTGGGTTTCCTGGGATTTACATTGATAGAATTGTAATCAAAATTATTATCTTTGTATCAAGATTACCAAGAGGTACTTAATGTTTGGTCTTTAAGTAGCACATCAATTTTTCATCTGGTATTTAGTCCAAATAACCCCAACATTTGATATGTTGACAGAGGAAATTAGCTTACTGTTGAGAGCTGTACAGTTTTTCTAAGCAATCATCCTAGATGAAAAAATATTTTTACTTCAGTAAGGTTGTACATCTAAATTTCTCTTCAACTTAAAATTTCTTAATGCTTCAAGTCCACATTAACCATTCACATTCAATGGTTGGTTGATTAAAAAATGGATTCAATTTTTTGATGTCAAAATTTCTGGGCAGTTCAGAAGAGAAAAAATTTTTAAGTATCCTTAGGTGCAAAAAAATGAATGATTTCTGCTGTCTTTTGTATCTTTCATATATACAAATATTCTACAGTGAATATCAACAAATATGCTATACAAACATAAATATTAATAAAACAAAAATTTAATTGCTGATCAGCACCTTAGATTGCTGAGGCCATGTTTAGTGTTTAGTAAGGAAGAGAATCAGGCATAAGGTAGGAGAAGCAAGAATTAGAGCAGTCCTGTACCCCATTGGACTTGGTGATCTCTCTCAGGCCTGAGAGGAAAGTACTGGTCACCAAAGCATGCAGATAACAAGAAGCCTGGGAAACCCAGCCCACATACCAAAGGATAGCAGCCTCAGATGGGCACCTGGAGTCAAAAGCATACTGATTTAAAGAAAAGTACAATGATGACTCTATTGATCAACATCAGTGAAAGTCCTATACCCATTATTATTGTCCATTAGCCAGATAAGAGTGTTTGTCCTTATCTCTTGGAAACATATAACCTCCCAAGCTGTGCTTAAATCATGTACGGGTTAACTATATAGGATTCTGTATAATCATAATATTTTGAATTAGAAGGGGAATAATAAAGGATTTTTCTTCAAAACCCTGTGAACTTAAGTGGAAAGTCTTATAAAAATTAAAAGTTAAATCACATTTAGATCTATGTTTATTGAATACCTTTAAATTCAAAATTGTCACTTTCACCAAAAAAACTTATGATTATTTAAAATTAGTTTTTGCTATCATAAGCTATGGAATTATAAACTCCTTGAGATCAAAGTACATTTCTTTATAAATTTTATTTTTCTAATTATAAAAAGTGGTATCTGCTTCTTTAAGCAATTTAGGAAATATAGATAAACATAGGTTAAAAAATAAGTTATTGGCATTCCCTCCACCCAGATATAGTACTGTAAATATTACAGAATATATCTGTTCAGACTTTTTTCTATACACATTTATATACTACTTAAGAAATAATCTAAACCTATATTTGAATTTAACTTTACAACACATTTAAAAAATATTCCTGCATCATTAAATATTCTTTACATCATTTTTTTTTAATCTTTTTTTTTTTTTGCCTTTTCTAGGGCCACATCTGTGGCATATGGAGATTCCCAGGCTAGGGGTCTAATTGGAGCTGTAGCCACCGGCCTACGCCACAGCCACAGCAACGCCAGATCCAAGCCGCATCTGCGACCTACATCACAGCTCACAGCAACACCGGATCCTTAACCCACTAAGCAAGGCCAGGGATCGAACCCGCAACCTCATGGTTCCTAGTCGGATTCGTTAGCCACTGAGCCACGACGGGAACTCCTACATCATTTTTAATTAAGACATGACTTCTTTCTTTTCAGTATTTTATACCATATTTAATATCTTTTTTTCAGACATTGAAATTGTCTCCTATTCCTACTATTATAGAACAGGGTTGTCGTAAAAATCCCTGTATTTCTACGCATCTATGATTGTTTCCTTAGAATTAATTTCAAGGAGTGGAATTACTATGTTAAAAGTATATCTTGGAGTTCCCATTGTGGCTCAGTGGTTAACGAACCAAACTAGTATTCATGAGGACTCAGGTTTGATCCCTGGCCTTGCTCAGTGGGGTTAAGGATCTGGCATTGCCATGAGCTGTGGTATAGGTTGCAGATGCAGCTCGGATCTGGTGCTACTGTTGCTGTGGCGTAGGCTGACGGCTACAGCTCCAATTGGATCCCTAGCCTGGGAACCTCCATGTGCCTTGGGTGTGGCCCTAAAAAGAAAAAAAAATAGTATGAGATCTTAAGGCTTTTAATTCATATTGTATAATTGCTCTCGAGAAAGGAACTATCAATTTGTACTCCCACTAGTGGTACAGAGAACTGATTTCCCAGTACCCTCGCAATCACTAGTGTCATTTTTAAATGCCAAATTGATAGATGAAAAATTAGTATCTCATTGTTGTTTGAATATACATTTCACTGACTACTACAGAAAATGAAGTTTTTTAAGATGATCTTTTTTACATGATAATTGAGCACTTACTTATAATTATTCTTTTAGAAATTTCCTATTCTTGCACTTGTTCATTTTTTTCCACAGTTGGTCTGTTGCTCATTGATTTATAAGAACTCTTTTTATATTAAACATATTATGACCCCCTCCATGGCCCAACTCAAGCTGGCAGGCAGGCTTGCCTTGGCCAGGCACATCTCCCCTCAGGGCCTGCCAAAGTTGATGGGCATGGAGTCCATAAAGGGGATTTCCCTTGAATGCCTGCCACTGTGGCCAGGGGCTTATGTTTTGGGACCCACTGGACTAAAACAATTGAAGATATATTTCTTGACATTTTTTTAGATGAATATTCCTTAAGGGATCTCTGGAACAACATCAAACAGAATAACATTTATTTTTTAGTGGCCCCAAAAGGAAAAGAAAGAAAGGGCCAGAAAATTTATTTAATGAATAATGGCTGAAAACCTTCCTGATCTGGGAAAGGAAAGGGATATCCAGCTCCAGGAAAATCAAATAATTCCAAATAAAATGAATCCAATGAGATCCCCACCAAGACACATTATAATTAAGATCGTAAAAGTTAAAGATAAAAAGAAATTCTTAAAAGCAACAAGAGTAAAATAACTTCTCTCCTACAAGGGAACCCACATAAAGCTGTCAGCAGGTTTTTCAACAGAACCATTTCTGGCCAGAAGAGAGTGGTACGACATATTCCAAGAGCTAAGAGGAAAAATTCTAATGAAGAATACTCTACCTGGCAGGCTCTCATTCAGAACTGAGGTAGAGATGAATTCTCCAGATAAGCAAAAACTGTCACTAAACAAGCCTTATAAGAAATGTTAAAGAGACTTCTTTAAGCTAAAAAGAAATGAAGCTAAACAAGGAAATGTGAAAGAAAAATTACAAAGGAAAAGATAAATCTATAATAAAACCAGTGGGTTAAACATTTATAAAGCCAGTATGAAGATTAAAATATAAAAATAGTAAAATGAACTAAAATTATAGTAGTTAAGGGATGCATAAAATAAAAAGATATAAAATGAGACATCAGAACCATAAAGGGGGGGAGGTAAAAATCTAATATTGTATTTAGATACAAGTTTCTATCATTTAAAACAGACCATGGAGGAGTTCCCATCATGGTTCAGGACTCAGATTCAGTCCTCATGGATGCTAGTAGGTTAAGTATCTGGCATTGCTGTGAGCTGTGGTGTAGGTTGTCAAAGCAGCTCAGATCCTGAGGTGCTGTTGCTGTGGTGTAGGCCAGTGGCTACAGCTCTGATTCGACCCCTAGCCAGGGAACCTCCATATGCTGGGGCTAAGGCCCTAAAAATATATATATTAAAAAGTTAAAAAAAAAAGACCATGGAGTTCTTACTGTGGTGCAGAAGGATTGACAATGGCTCTGCAGTGCCAAGATACAAGTTTTATCCCTAGCCTGGCACAGTGGGTTAAAGGATCTGGCATTGCCACAGCTGCAGCATAGGTCCCAGCTGCAGCTCGGATCTGATCCCTGGCCCAGAAACCCCATAGGCTGTGGGATGGGAAAAAAAAGAAAAAAAAAAAAGCAGCCCATATGTAGGAAATTATAGGTGAACCTTGTGGTAACCACAAAGCAAAAACCCATAGTAAATAAATAAAAGTAAATGAGATAAGAATATAAACAGGACAGACTGATTACTAATAAAAAAAAAAAAAAGATTGAATCAGTAATCAAAAACTTCTCAACAACCAAAAGTCCAGGATCAGTTTCACTGGTAAATTCTACCAAACATTCTAAGATTTACTACCTATCCTTCAAAAACTGTTCCAAAAGTTTGGAGAGGAAGGAACACTGCCAAACTTATTTTACAAGGAGACCACTAGGCCAATATCCTTAATGAACATAGATGCAAAAATCCTCACAAAAATATTAGCTTACCAAATTCAATACATTAAAAGAACCATATATCATGCTCAGGGATGAAAGTATGGTTCAACATTCACAAATCAATCAACATAATATGCCACATTAACATAATGAATAAAAATTATATGATTATTTCAATAGATGCAGAAAAGCATTTGACAAAATTCAGCATCCATTTATTATAAAAATTCTCAACAAAGTAGGTATACAGGGAACATACCTCAACATAATAAAGGCCATATATGACAGGCTCATAGATAATATAATTGTGAAAAGCTGAAACCTTTTCCTCTAAGATTAGGAATAAATCAGGATGCCCGCTCTTGACATTGTTATTAAACATTGTGTTGAAATGTTTAATAAAACAGGTTGAAAACTGCCTGGTGCCCTAGCCAGCTGCCAGGACCACCCCAGCATCCACCCCCTCAGCCCTCACTGGGCTCCTACTACAGCCTCTTTTGCTCTACCCTAGTCCTGGTCATAGTGGAGAATACTATACCAGGGAGAAACAAATCTAGCTCAGAACTGTGGCTCCAGCCCCTTGGGACCTGGCCCCACCCCCCAACCAACATAAAGATCACCATTGCTCTGGGAAGAACCCCAACTCCCTAAGGGCTTCTACTCCAGCCCCTCCATTCAATACTCACTCTCAACAGGGTAGCAACTATCATCTTGCCTGGGAGAAACCCTGGCTTACACCAGGCTCCAGTTCTAGCCCTTTGACTCCTGTCCTTTCCTCCATCAAAATTGCAGCCACCAGCACACCCTGGGAGAATACAGGAGCACAGTGAGAACTTTAACAAAAAACTAGAAAATATTAAAGATAACCAATCATAACTGAAGCATATAATAACTGAAGTGAAACACATACTAGAAGTAATTAACAGGAGATTAGGTAACATGGAAGACTGCATAAGTAAGACAAAATACTGGAAATCACCCAATCAGAACAGTTTAAAAAAATGAGCACAGTTTAAGGGACCTCTGGGGCAACATCACACATACTAACATTGAAATTAAAGAGGTCCCAGAAGGAGAAGAGAGAAAGGACCAGAAAATATACTTGATGAAATTATGGCTGAAAACTTCCCTAACCTGAAGAAGGAAACAGATATCTAGGTACAGGAATGAAAGAGAGTCCCAAACAAGATGAACCCAAAGAGATCCACACTAAGACATACCATAGTTAGAGTGCCAAAAGTTAAAGTGATAATGCTAAAGGCATCAAGAAAAAAACAAAGGGTCACATATAATGAAACCCTCATAAGGTTATCAAATGATTTTTTTTTCTGCAGAAGTGCTGCTGGCCAGAAGGGAATGGCATGATATATTTAAACTGCTGAAAGGAAAAAGCTTACAATCAAGGATACTCTACCCAGCAAAGCTTTTATTCACATTGTAGAAGAAATTGGGGGTTTCCTACATAAAAACTAAAAGAACTCATCACCACTAAGCCAGCCTTACAAGAAATATTAAAGAGCCTTTTTAATAAATAAATAACAACAAATAATAAAATGTATGAGAAAAAAACTCAGTAGTAAATCAGCCACTTAAAAACTAGTACAAATGTTGAGACAAAAGTCATAAAATCATAACTACAGTAAGTTGTTGAGGATACACAAAAATATGTGAAATACGACATCAAAAACATAAATGTGGAGGAGTAAAAAAGTAGAGCTTTTATGCATTTGAACTTAAATGACAATCACTTTATAACAAATAGATATATATATATATAGGTTGATATATATGAAACTCATGATAACCACAAACCAATAGCCTATGCTAGATAGATAAGAAAAGAGAGAAAAGAGGAGTTCCCATCATGGCTCAGTGGTTAATGAACCCAACTAGTATCCTTGAGGACATGGGTTCAATCTCTGGCCTCGCTCAGTGGGTTAAGAATCTAGCATTGCATGAGCTGCGGTGTAGGTCTCAGTCGCTACAGCTCTGATTCAGCCCCTAGCCTGGAAACTGCCACATGCTGCGGTTGCAGCCATAAAAAGATGAAAAAAAAAAAAGAAAGGAAGGAAAAGAGAGAAAGAAATCAAGAAAAATACTAAAGAAAACATCAAACTTCAAAGAAAAAGACTAAAAGAAGAAAAGAGCAGAATACCCACAACCCACCCAACACACACAAAAACAAAAAACAAGTAGAAAAATGGAACTAAATACATACCTATCAAAAAGCCCTATAAACATAAGTGGAAAAAATGCCTAAATCAAGAAAAAAAATGATGGCTATATGGATTTAAAAAAAGTTCGTCTATATGCTGCCCACCTCAAGACTTATTTCAGAGTTAAAAACACCCACAGACTGAGGGATGAAAAAAGACAGTTTGTGTAAATGAAGTGGAAAAAAGAGTTAGGATAGCAATACTTTTTTCAGACAAAATAGAATTTAAAATAAAGACTATATCAAAAGACAAAGGTCATTATATAATGATGAAGGGATCAATCCAAGAAGAGGAGATAACATTTGAGAAACATATGCATGCAGTGTAAGAGCATCTCAATATATGAAGCAAATATTAACAGACATAAGGGAGAAATTGACAGTAATACAATAATAATATTCCACTTAAATCAATGAGTAGATCAAGACAGAAAATCAGTAAGAAAATGGTGGTCTTATATGGCACATTCAACTTGATGGATTTAAGATATCTATAAAACATTCCATCCAATAACAGCAGATTACATATCATTTTCACATGCACATGGAACTTTATCTAGTGTAGATTAAATGCTAGTCAAACAAGTCAATGAATTTAAGAAGATTGAATTATATCAAGCATCATTTCTCACCACAGTGGTGTGAAACTAGAAATCAATTACAGGAAGAAAAAATGGAAAAACACACATGTGTGCACATGTGGAGACTAAACAACATGCTACAGAAAAAAACAAAAAACAGTGAATTAATGAAAAAAATAAAAGGGGAAATGAGAAAATACCTTGAGACAAATGAAATAGAAACACGGCTTTCCAAAATCCCTGGAACACAGCAAAAGCAGTTCTAAGAGGAAAGTTTTTATTGATACAGACCTAACTCAAGAAATAAGAAAAATCTCAAACATAATCACAGCTCCAGCTCCAGTTGGACTCCTAGCCTGGGAACCTCCATATGCCATGGGTGAGGCCCTAAAAGAAGGACAAAAATGACAAAAAAAAAGTCATACATCATGATCAAGTGGGATTTATTCCATGGGTGCAAGTATGGTTCACGATCCACAAATAAATCTTTGTGATACACAACATTAACAAAGCAAAGGAAAAAAATTACAATATATCAATAGATGCAGAAAAACATCTAATAGCTGTTCTTGTTGTGGCTCAGTGGGTTAAAAACCTGACTAGTATCCATGAGGACGCAGGTTTGATCCCTGGCCTCTCTCTCAGTGGGGTAAGGCATTGCCCCGAGCTGTGAAGCAGGTCACAGATGCAGCTCAGATCTAGCATGGCTCTGGCTGTGGTGTAGGCCGGTGGCAGTGGCTCCAATTCGACTCCTAGCCTGGGAACTTCCACATGTCATGAGTGTGGCCCTAGAAAGACAAAAAAAATGATAAAGTTCAACATCTATTCGTAATAAAAGAAAAAACTTTCAAGAAAGTGGGTTTAGAAGGAAAATACATAAAATACCTCAACATACTAGATGCCATTTATGATGAATTCATAGCTAACATCATATTTAATGATTAAAATCTGAAAGCATTTTCTCTAAGATCAGGAGCAAGACAGGGATGCCCATCTTATCACTTTTATTCAAGATATTATTAGAAGTCCTAGCCATAGCAATCATAGATAAGAAAAAGAAATAAAAGTCATTAAAATTAGAAAGGAAGAAGTAAAGCCATCACTATTTGAGGTTGGCATGATACATGACATGATGATATAGGAAACCCTAAAGATTCCGCCAAAAAACTATTGGAACTAATAAATGAATTAAGTAGATTTGCAAAATACAAAATTAATATACAAAAATCTGTTGAATTTCTGTATCATAATGCACTATCAAAAGAGAAATTAATAAAACAATCTCATTTATAATTGCATCAAAAATAATGAAATTCCTGGTAATAAATTTAGCCAAGGAGGTGAAAGAGCTGTACTCTGAAAACTGTAAAACATGGTGGAAGAAATTGGAGATAATACAAAAAGATGAAAACATATTCTATACTCATGTATTTAAGAATTAATTTTGTTAAAATGTCCATACTACACAAAGCAATCTACATATTCAGTGCAATCCCTATCCAAATTGGCCTTTTTTTCACAGAACTGAAAGAAATAATTCTAAAATTTTCATGGAACCACAAAAGATCTTGACTAGCCAAGGCAATCTTGAGAAAGAAGCTAGAGACTCCATGCTCCCTGACTTCAAACTATATTACAAAGCTATGGTAATCAAAGTGGTATGGTATTGACATTAAAAAAACACATAGTTCAATGGTACAGAATTGATAGCCCAGAAATAGAGCCACGCATATATGGTCAATTATTTACTACAAAGGAAGCAATAATGTACAATGGGAAAAGGACAATCTTTTCAATAAGTGGTTTTAGTAAATTGGACAGCTGCATACAGAAGAAGAGACTACTGTCTTACACTAAGCACAAAAACTAACTCAAAATGGAGTAAAGACTTTAAGTCCTGAAACCATAACTTTCTTAGAAGAAAACACTGACCTTAAATTCTGACTTCAGTATTTGTGATAATTTTTTGGATCTGACTCTGCAAGAAAGGGTAACAGACAATAAAATAAACAAGTAGGACTATATCAAACTAAAAAACTTCTACAGTGGGAAGGAAACTGTCAACCAAATGAAACAGCAACCTACTGAATGGAAGAGGATAGAAGAGGATATTTGCAAATCATATATCCCATAAGGGGTTAATATCCAAAACAGACAAAGAACTCATACAACTGAGTAACAACAACAAAAAACAAACCAAATAATCCAAGTTAAAAATGGGCAGAGAAGACTTGTCTTTTTCACATTTTATATTCTTGCCTCCTTTGTCGAAGGTTAGTTGGCCATAGGTATCTGGGTTTATTTCTGGATTCTCTGTTCTGTTCCATTGGTTTATATGTCTGTTTTGGTACCAGTACCACACTGTCTTGATGACTGTAGCTTTGTAATATTGCCTGAAGTCTGGGAGAGTTATGCCTCCTGCTTGGTTTTTGTTCCTCAGTGTTGCTTTGGCAATTCTGGGTCTTTTATGGTTCCATATAAATTTTTGGATTGTTGTAGTTCTGTGAAAAATGTCATGTGTAATTTGATAAGGATTGCATTGAATCTGTAGATTGCTTTGGGTAGTATGGACGTTTTTACAATATTAATTCTTCTAACTCGGGAACATGGAATATCTTTCCATTTCTGTGAATCCTCTAATTTCCTTGATTAATGTTTTATAATTCTCAGCATATAAGTCTTTCATCTCCTTAGTCAGGTTTATTCCTAGGTATTTAATTTTGGGGGGTGAGTGATTTTAAAAGGTATTATATTTTTATATTCGTTTTCTAATATTTCATTGTTAGTATACAAAAATGCCACCAATTTCTGAATGTTAATCTTGTATCCTGCTAGTTTGCTGAATTTGTTAATCAGTTCAAGTAGTTTTTGGATGGAGTCCTTAGGGTTTTCTATATATAGTATTGTGTCATCTGCCTACAGTGACAGTTTTACCTATTCTCTTCCAATTTGGATACCTTTTATTTCTTTTGTTTGTCTGATTGCTGTGGCTAGGACTATTAACTCTATGTTGAATAAAAGTTGTGAGAGTGGCCATCCTTGTCTTGTTCCAGATTTTAGCAGGAAGACTTTCAGCTTCTCTCCTTTGAGTATTATATTTGCTGTGGGTTTGTCATAAATGGCTTTGATTATGTTAAGGTATGTTCCTTCTGTACCCACTTTGGTGAGAGTTTCTATCATGAATAGATATTGGACTTTGTCAGATGCCTTTTCTGCATCCATTGAGATGATCATGTGGTTTTTGACTTTTCTTTTGTTAATGTGGTATATGACATTGATTGATTTGTGTATATTGAACCATCCTTGTGAACGTGGGATGAAAAACAGGATGGAGGTACCTCAGAAAACTAAACATAGAACTACCATATAATCCAGCAATCCCACTCCTGGGCATATATCCAGACAAAACTTTCCTTGAAAAAGACACATGCACCGCATGTTCATTGCAGCACTATTCACAATAGCCAAGACATGGAAATTACCTAAATGTCCATGGGCAGATGACTGGATTAAGAATATGTGGTATATATACACAATGGAATACTACTCAGCCATAAAAAAGAACAAAAGAATGCCATTTGCAGCAACATGGGTGGTAAAGTCAGAAAGAGAGAGACAAATACCATATGATATCACTTATATCTGGAATCTAATATACAGCACAAATGAACAGAAAGAAAAGAAAAGAAAATCATGGACTTGGAGAACAGACTTGTGGTTTCCAAGGGGGAGGGGGAGGGAGTGGGATGGATTGGGAATTTGGGATTAATAGACACAAATTATTGCCTTTGGAATGGATAAGCAATGAGATCCTGCTGTATAGCACTGGGAACTATATCTAGCCACTTATGATGGAGCATGATAATGTGAGAAAAAAGAATGTACACGTGTGTGTGACTGGGTCACCTTGCTGTACAATAGAAAATTGACAGAACACTGTAAACCAGCTATAATGGAAAAAATAAAAATCATTATTAAAAAAAACAAGAAATAGTAAGTATTGGTGAAGATATGGAAAAAAGAGGACCATTGTACACTGTTGGTGGGATTGTAAATTGGTATAGCTCTATGGAAAACATTTTAGAAGTTCCTCAAAAGACTAAAAATTGAATTACTGTATAATCTAACTATTTCATTTCTGGGTATTTATCCAAGAGTACAAAAACCATTTCAAAAAGGCATTTTCACTCTCTTTTGACAAGCCACATTTAGAAGAGTTTTGAAATGAAACTCTTCATTTCAAGACTACACTCTGGTAGAGGTCATTTAAACCCCTGGTTGTTATGCTATGTATACATGTTACCTTTTTGCACAGCTTCAAGCAGTGTGACGAGTGGGGCTGGTTGGGGAATTTTTTTGGTGGGGAGGGGTGCCAGGACAAGGGCTCCTTTGTATCCTTTCTAGGCCTCTTCTAATAGAGGATGCCGTTGGCTTTAACCATTGAGTTAAGTTTCAA
Organism: Phacochoerus africanus; assembly: GCF_016906955.1. Lineage (NCBI taxonomy): Eukaryota > Metazoa > Chordata > Mammalia > Artiodactyla > Suidae > Phacochoerus > Phacochoerus africanus. Next base: position 199,745,792 of record NC_062544.1, read on the forward strand.
ATAGAAGAACCAGACTTAAGCCCTTGATACTTATGGGAAAAAAAAAAAAAAAACATTTTCACCCCTATGTTCATTGCAGCATTATTCACAATAACCAAGGTATGAAAACAACTTGTGTCCCAAAGATGTGTACACACACACACACACACACACACACACACACACACAATGAAATACCACTCAGCCATAAAAAAAGAATGAGATCTTGCATTTGTGACAATATGATTGGACCTTGAGTGTGTTATGCTTAGTGAAATAAATCAGGCAGAGTAAGGCAAATAGTGTGATATTACTTACATATGGAAAATGAAAATAAAAGAAAACTTGATGGAACAAAATGGTGGTTGCCAGAAGAGAAGACAGTTGGGGACAGGAGGGTGGGAAACGTAGGTAACAGAGGTCAAGAGGTACTATCTTTCATTCATAAAATTAAAAAATCATGGGGATATTATATATAGCATGGCGACTATAGTCTATAGACATTATATAGTCTATAATATTATATTGCTTATTTTGTAATTTTGTGCAGTGACAGAGAGTAACCTACCTGTGATCATTTCATGGGAACATGGAAGAACTATGTTATAAACCTGAAACTAATATAATGTTATATGTCAGTTATACTTCAATTTTTTTAGTAAAGAATACTATATGAAGGCCTATTCTATTTGTATCTTCTACAATAATCTAATAAAGAGACAGGCAAATGGTGATATTTCTTTACAGGAGAACTTTGTATTATGCCTGTGAGTGAATCAATCACATGTATTCCTTAGGTTAAAATAATGTGCTAATCACATTATTTCTCTTTACTGTCTTTCGCTTCAAGAACTGAATGTGATAATTTCAATGTTTCAGTGGATAAAAATAGCCTAAGTCTAATAGAAGAATTTAGAATTAGAGCTACTTAACAGAAAAAAAAAAGGGGGGTTGGGAGGGTGACAATACACTTTCAAAATGCAACAAGGCAGAATCAAGGTCAGGTTGAGCAGGAAGAAAAATGTGGTTTAGAAAAGAACACTTTTGAAGAGGATGAATGATTTAAGCACTGAGTTGGGTTCCTCTAAGTAATTATACCGCATCTGTTCTTGGAAATTTTTTTAGCAAAAGCAACTAGAACAGGGAAGAGAGACAGGGTCTTTTATTTTATGCCAGAAGTGGCTGGCTATGCCTGAGCCCAATTGGGTTGAGGAAGGCTAGTGAGCCCTTGGGCCAGGCCTCATGCTGACCAAAGGCCTCCTGTGGACTAACATGTTTCATCACAGAGCTATCCAGACAGGTCAGAGAGAAGGGAGCCATAGTGCCCTGGTATGAGATCATGCCACCTGGGGTGCACTGCAAATTGATAGTTTTATAAATAGACTTTTTATATAGACGGTCATATAGCATCATATTTTGCGTGTGTGTTTGCTTATAGCAGTCATTTGTTAGGTGCTAGTGTTATAAATATAGCATTTCAAATGCTATGTTTTAAGTATAGAACACTTTTGGTAACTCTCTCTAAAGAATTTTAACAAACTAGGAGTCTCAAAATATAAAAGGGCCTGGGCTTTGTCCAACCTCTGAGAGGCATTTATCATGGATTAACAAATTGGCAATGCTGAAAATCCCCTTATAGGGTTTGTGGATTTCCAGATTATTTACCTGGATATGTAACTGAGCAATACTGTGACTGGCCTACTAGTTGTGATTATGGGGGCCTCCCAGGGGATCATATTAATACCAAAATTACTTAGCTTCTTATTAATCAATTATGGCCTGCCTTATTTAAGTGATGCAGGGAGTTTGTAGTGGTGGAAAACCCACTGAGGCTTTAAAATTTCTTATTAAATCTTCTGCAGGTTTTTTCCAAAATGTGATAAATAACAGAGTTCTATGACATGATAAGAAAGCAAAGTATACCATTTGTAATTCTAAAAGAAAATTATAGGAAACTTAACTCCAAAAGCGGTAATAATTAGAATAGCAAGAGGTACTGAGATAGAGTGAATTACATCCTATGGGCCTCTTGTGGTTATTTTAGAGAAATCATTACCTTCTTTAATCATTTGGATTATATATGCTGGGAATGCACTGGTGATTAGAGGTTTGATAGATGTATAATTTGACTCTGTATGTCAACAGGATCACAACTCTAGATAGTAAATATTGCCAGTTACTGATGATACCTGCATAACAAAGTGGAAAAATCTTACAAGTTGTGACTTAGGCCTCATCAATATATTTATGCTGATAAACTCCCTTGTGGGAGGGAACATCATTATTTCTCTTGGGGAGTTTAAGTTTTCTTTTTTTCTCTATTTTTCCTTCCTTCCTTCCTTCCTTCCTTCCTTTCTTCCTTCTTTCCTTCCTTCCTTCCTTCCTTCCTTCCTTCCTTCCTTCCTTCCTTCCTTCCTTCCTTCCTTCCTTCCTTCCTTCCTTCCTTCTTCTTTCTTTCTTTCTTTCTTTCTTTCTTTCTTTCTTTCTTTCTTCTTTCTTTCTTTCTTTCTCTTTTTTTCTGTTTCTTTTCTTTTTAAGGCTACACTCATGGCATATGGAGGTTCCCAGACTAGGGGTCTAATCGGAGCTACAGCTGCCACCCTACGCCACAGCCACAGCAATGCGGGATCTGAGCCGCATCTGCAACCTACACCACAACTCACAGCAACACCAGATCTTTAACCCACTGACGGAGGCCAGGAATCGAACCCATAACCTCATGGTTCCTGGTCAGATTCATTTCTGCTACCCCACAACAGGAACAACTAATATTCTATTTTTTATTTTTTTCAATTAAAATTTCTTTTCTGGTCCAAATGGACTGAGACATAGAACATTCAAAATGACATTTTTGTTTGCTTGCTTATTTGCCTTAAAAATGGCTAGGCTTGGAGTTCCCTGGTGACTCAGTGGGTTAAAGATCCAGTGTTGTCATTGCAGTGGTGCAGATCTGATCCCTAGCCTGGGGAACTTCTGCATGCCATGGGTGCAGTGAGGGGAGAAAAGAAAAAAAAAAAAAAAAAAGCATGTCTTTCTTGTTGGTTAATCTCAATGTGACAGGAAATAACACCTTGGTTCAGTGGTTAACACTACTTAATAAACTTAGCAGTGTAACTGCACACTGATTAGACCATCCAGGACACATAGAGGGTAAAGTCTGGTACTAGAGAGCAAGGCAGAGGGATTCACTCATGTAATAGATATGCTCTCAACCCAATGTGCCAGATACGATACCAAATACCCTGGGTGGTATGTCCTCTTCCCTGTTACATGGGTAAGACCAAAAGTTGCTAAACTCAACTCCCAGTCTTCACTGGGCATTCAGGAATGCCCTGTTGGGCTTGAAGTTAATTAAAATTACTTATATGACCAAAAAAAATTTTCTCTCATATCAATTTTCAAAACCTTGAACCTTATAAGAAAGATGATGTTAGAACTGTGAAGGATGAAACTACCTTAAAATAAATCAATCAGTATTTTGACAGCTTTGCTATTTATAGTACACATGTTATAGTTTTGCAGTAGAAAAGTGATTAGTTCTTTACCTCCTAGAAAAATGCTAAGTGGAAAGATGTGATGATACATTTAGTGGAGAAAATTAAATTTTGGATTTATCAAAAATTTGGGGAAATGAGGACAAGTGGAGCAACTATACTCAGTTATCTATTCCAGTGGTCAAAAACTAAATGCTAGTACAGCAACAACACCAAAAACCAGATAGGGTCTGACCTGTAATTAGCATGACTCAGCCTCACTCACTTCACCCTAGTTCAGGCCTGAGCAGTATGTGCTCAGCCCAACAACCTCTGGCAACCATTCTGTCCCTGTCCTTTGACAGATGGGAGTTGGTTGAGTGAGGTCCCAGAAACCTGCAGATGCGATAGGGTCCCACCAAGGGAAATACTAATAGCATGGTCCTAAGAGAATGGTAGGTCAGAGTCAGAATAAACTGCGCATGCTGGGGGATTTTTCCAAACAGAACTAATGGTAGGTAGAAGGGTAGCTGAAGGATAAAGTCAACAAGACAAAGACAAATGTTGGTACTGAATGAGGATGTGGAGAAATGAGCCTATAATAATTCCTGAGTCATATGTGGACATCTGCATGGTCTTTTCTTATCTAGTTTCCATAGTTGTTATAAGAGCTCCAGAGCTTTGATGGTTATAGCCAGAGACAAACCATTTATGTGTTTTGGCATTTCTAATCATCTGACAATACACATCACTGAATTAGTGTACTTTCCCCATTATACCAACTTAATACTACCTTAATTCAGTCTTCAGGCAAATAATCTCAAGACACTGGCCATGTGCTCTCCTTTCTGGAAGATGGATAGCATGGGATAATCCAGTGAGGAAGACACACACAACTGGGTTGAGAATGGCCTTTTAGTAGTGTCCTGCACTGGACCAGGCAATTCCATACCTGAGGCTCAAAAAGGCTGAGTGAATTAAAGAAACTGATAGAACTTGAATGAGTCCAACCCAGGAAGACTGTGAAAGGACAGTTTGAAAACTTGAGGAGTTGCTTGGTGGCTCAGCAGGTTAAGGATCCAACATTGTCACTGCTGTGGCTCGGGTCAATATTGTGGCATAGGTTCAATCCCTGACCTGGCCACAGGCACAGCCGAAAAACATAGCAAAACAAAACAGCACAAACAAACAAACAAAAACAGCAAAAAAAAAAAAAAAAAACCCACAACTTTGAATAGTCAACAAGATTGCAGCCTCTCAAACAACCAAAAAATATTTTCCTATGCATTTCCTCTATCACCATCATTAACACTAAACTCATAGGGACGCATTTCCCAAGGATAGTTTGTCTAATGAGCTAAACAATCTGAAAATAAAAGCCCCCTCTGGAAGTTTCTATTACTAGAAAGTTTTCTGCTTTTTGTGATGTAGACTGAGGACGTTTATGCTCAGAATCTAAGTCTACCTCATTCAATTTCTGCACAAGAGGTTAGGTAAAATGTACAAACGAGAAAGAGAGAGAGAAGAAAAAGAGGTTTTAACACTTGCATTTGTTTAATTTATTAGAAGATACTATTAACAGACAATTCTTTTAGAAGAAGTAAATTAACTTTATATAATGTTTAAGGAATATTGTATGTGTAGGATCAAATGAGGGGAAAGGATAGTTTTGCCTAAGGCAACTGTTATCAAGGTTCTGAAATTAATTGGATGCTTTAATTGAGGTAGATTACTAGCTAATGCTTGCTTGAATACAGTAATTCTCCTATTAAATTATCTTTGAATAATTACCTGAAATTCTCAGCTGCAGGGACTGATGGCTATTTAATTGCACAGTGATGTTGCTATATAATTACTTAACAAGGTGTCCTATAATAGTTTAATTCCCTTTTTACTAAAAAAAGTGGATGATAAAGTAACTACAAATACCTCTTTCATAAAAAATAAATCACTATAGATTTTTTCTTTCAAATTATTTGATATTTGAAAATAAATTAGTTCTAAATTTTTTATTTATAGTTTGAGTATTGATGATTTTTTAAATAGACTAGAGTCTCTCTAACACACAATACATTAGATAACACTGCAAAGGTTTGGGGTTGTCATTTTTAATTTTTGCTTATCATGAGCATTTTCTGTTATTAAATACCCCGGAAACTACTCCTTTCTCTTCATTTTTATTGCATATTTTATCTAAGGTTTTCAATTTAGGTATGTAGTCATTAAATGAATAGTTAAATATTATTTCTATATGTCATGTGACAATGGTATGACAGAAAAGTAAATGAATTGCCTGAAATTATTTTGCAAGCAATTTGCAAAGCAGGTAGTTTCTACCAAGACATCAATTTATTAGCATTTAACATACTGCTACAAACATTATTGGACTATCAAAAAATATCATCTGACTCTTATCAGGTTAATCTAATTCACCTTCGTAGCAATATTAATTTGATACTAAAATAAAAAAGTAAAGGACACAATAGATTTTGATAATTTTTCTTTCTTATATAACTTGGCAGTATAAAAACTAGTAAAATCTTAAGCACACCTGATTGGGATGTTGACTGAAAAAGCATATTAACATTAATGTATTTTCAGTCTTATGCATTAAATATATATAGAGGATTTGTCCTAATGATTTAATATTGTATAAATGATCTTACTACTAGAATAACATGCTTGTTAAGCTTGACAATACCAATAATTTGTTGGCAAAAACTAGAATTGAATGCTGTTTTGATAAGTTAGGAGAATAGATCACATTAACATGATGAGATATGACAGATTCAAGACAATTTCATTCATATACAGAAGACAAACAGGAATGGTCTTTCAAGTGTGGCAGAAACACTTGAGTACTGAGTCATTGTGGAAAACTAGCTAAATATGAGACTGCACATTAGACCTTTTTTCTAAGCAAAGCTAATACTGAAATATGTGGATGAGAATGAAGAAAGAAGTCTCATCATCTTAGCATTAGTTGGTAAAGAACTGGTGAAGAGTTAATTTCCAATTTTGTTTTTAAATCACAGTTCATAGATATATGTATCACACATTAAATACCAATAAACCCTTGAGTATCTACAAGTCATTTGGCTCATTTCTGAGCAGTTTAATTCTACTTATGGTAAAAGTTTTCGATCAGGTGAAAATATGGCACGGAATATCTGTCAAGATTATTGTGTTAGGAATATAAGAAATGAAGATGTTCCAAACTTTATTAAATCATCCTCAAATGTTATAGCTATAGACGGATCCATTGCCTGAGAAGTACAGCACACAGGGAAATGTACACTTTGATTTGTGCAAGGGATGAATAATCTAACAACATGGCCCCATGGAAGTAGGTGTAAAAATTTTCACAACTAGTGAAAACTGTGTAACAACCACATTATATCTTTGAGTCCTTTAAGGTTAAAATACAGTTTTAAAATTGTGTTGCATGAGAAAGCAGAGCCAAAGCATTTGGTCATTTCAGCCTTTCAGCCCCTTAACAATATTTCAAAGCCAAAGCCAAAGCCAAACAGAAATCACTTACTACAGAGTCTGTGAAGAAGGAATGAGGTGATTCAAGGTAAGGAAAGAATTTGGTGGGATGGGAATGGTGGAGATGGAAGTAAGGGAGATGCAGAACATGAAAGGACATTTTAGTGGTTCTCAAAAAATTGTGTATCCCAAGATGAATTTCTTTGGTTACTTAAGAGTTTCGCAATTGTGGCCACTCTTTTGTGGCCCACTTCTCTCTTAAATACTTCTGGTATTGGGAGGAGGATGCCAAAAGGCAGCAGGATTCTGCCTCAAACCTGTGAATAAAAGGAAAAATAGTAAAGTACTTTTCTGGAACCCCTCTGCACAATGCAGACACCTGGCCAAGCCTGTGGTAGGCATGTATGTATAACATATCCTCCAGGAACATGTCCCCCTGGTGTGTAGGGACAAGACAATCATGGCACAAGACAGTGGGCCCATATACACTCTGTACACTCTAGTAATTCATTTTTCTCTTTCATGATAGTATTGTGGCAACTATAGCAAACAGACAGCCTTGGAGGTTTCCTGTAGATGCAGTAATTTCTTATTTCTCCAAGTAGCAATTGTGGATAAGCCTCTCTTTTTCACTTAGGAAATATGTTCTTTACCAGAAAATACAGTGCCATTATCTTTTTTTAAAAGGAAGGTTTTAATTTTGTTTATTTAAAATTGGAGCTCTGTTCCAATCACATGATTTAATCAGTGGGTGTGGTAGTCTTAATACCACTGTTGTTGACTTCAGAATCAACTATGTTCACTTTTAAAAATAGAAGTTGTCCTTGAATAAAATGAATAGTCTGATTTATTAGGACTGGACTTCATTTTCTTGTATGGCTTTTCCTCAAATGGAAATATGTATCTCAGAAGTACAGGAAATATTCCCTAACTCACATATCCTCTGACCCCTAAAATAAAATAAAATGAAATTTCTTCATGTGGTTCCAAAAGGAAGGAGACATCATCTCTGTTCCTTGTCCCAATAATGTATCTTCTGCCAAAAAAACAAATGTCAAGTGAAATAGACAAGACAAAATAGAAATGGCTCCATCAGGAACAAGCTGCTTTGTCTTGCAGGGTGTGACTTGTGTTTACAGTAGTGCCACTCACTGTTCAGTGACTCAGATCAATTCTTCATTGGGATTCATGCTTTCACCATAAATGAGAGACCACAATTAGGTCGAACATTGATCAATCATCCTGCCAACAGATCTGAAATCAAATTTTAAGCCTGATCTGAGCTCATGTTCTTCCTTTATTCCAGTACAAAAGCTTGGAACCACAGCATCATTGAAGCATCCTTGAAATCATTTGTGTTTCACTGGTGATGTGAGATATGGCAATTCTTTCATTCCACAAACTAGATAGGCTTTTCTCTACTTTTATTGAAGGAGAATTACTTAACCTTTTATGGCCTTTTATTCTCATTGGTAGACCTATGATTTTACACTGTAGTGAGTAGTTTCCAAACTTTATCATGCTTAATAATCACCTGGATCTTGATAAAGATGCATTTTCCTGGGCCCCACCACCAGAGATTCTAGTTTAATGGGACTGGGGAGGAGCTCAGGCACCTGCATTTTTAGCAAACTCCCCAGGTGATTCATCAAACTTTGATGAACACAGAGTTAGATGACCTCTGAGGTCCCTTCTAGATTCTAATATCTGCAATCCATTCATGAATTCATAGAATTGGTGCATCTCCTAGAAATGAAATGGAATTATGTATAAACTGGTTGCATAATACAGATAAGATAGTATGTCAGATAACAATAGTATCTTGCAGCTAACATTCGTTGAGCATTACTTAAATTTAGGCGAGCCTTATTTTAGGACCTTTATAAATATTAACTCATTGATCTTTAGACAATATTAGGAGGAAGTTAACGCTACTATGTCTATTTCAGGTGTGGAATCTGAGGCCCAGAGAAATTAAGTCATTTATTCAAAATTGGACAGGTCTTGGGCAGGCACTTGCCCATGTTGAAAAGAACATTCTAGGTGCAGAGAGCAGAAGGAGCAAAAGCCCAGATCTATTAAGTTTATGAATTATTTGACAATAGCTAGTTTTATTGTGCCTTGGGCTCATGTGCCTTTGGGGAGAGTGTGAGGAGGGAGGTGGGAGGGAAGGAGAAAGGGTAGGGAGAAAATTTAGACCTAAAACTGAAAAGATAACTCAGGGTCTAGTTTATTCCATAACTTAGATGTTATGGAATTTGGGATCTCTTGCCTTTCTAAGTTGTACTTTTTTCTTTTATTATATAATCAACTAGCAAAAGAAAGGTCAGCTGTATTTATAATGTAAATATACTTTATAAACCAAATAATTCCACTCCTAGAATTTTAAATTCACAAACAGAAATGCATATTAGAAGTTATGTGTAAATCTCTTTTCATCACAGTTATTTTAGAACAGTAAAATTTTGGTAACAACATAAATGTTCAACAATAGGAGATTCTTACAGTAAATTCACATAATAAATTCTTACAATAAATTTCATTTAGCCATCAAATATTTTAGAAAAATTTAATGACAAGAAAATGTTCATGATATAATGTTACTTTTTAAAAGCAAAGTTATCAAACAAAATAGAGAACGGTATAATTCCAATTCTATGAAAAATATGTAAAGGTGTATTGTTATACACATATATAAAGAAACACTGAAACATTGACAGTATTCTTATGACAAACTGTGATTATGCATGATTTTCATTTTCTTTGTATTTGTCCAGATTTTTATCTAGAAATCAGTGTTACATTTTATTTTATAAAATAACTGTAATAAAATGTATTGCTTGGAAATATTTTCAATGTGAATTGAAGTAAAAAGGATTTTCTAATAACCATAGCATTTAACCAAGAAACCCCAATTCTATGTGTTCCAATTAAATTTGTTTTCACTTTCCAAGCACAAATGCTTCAGCATCATCCCAAAGTTTGTTTGTATGTTGTTTTTGTTTCTGTGTTTTGGGGCAGTAACCTGAATGGAAATTTAGTTTAGTAGCATTTCCTCATTACTCTGTGAATTTGCAATGACATGTGATACCATAACATAATGGTGTCTATGCCATGGACTTAAGAATCATCTGTGGTAGGGGTAGAGTTGGTGGGAAAATTAGAGTGTTTCTTCTTTCCCTTCTGGACAAGCAGGGTACAAAGTAACCGTGGCAGTGGTAGCAGGCCATTTATGTAACCTCACAAGGCGTCCTCAGGCTAAATACAATCAACACTCACTGAAAAGAGATTAAGAATTGTTTACAAAAATATCAGCCCTTAAAGTCTAAGGAGCTTACTGAAGACTGGTTAGCACATGAAGTCTAGCTAAAGTTTTGAGGCATACGGTAGTAGTTTGGATCAAAGAGCACTGGTCTACTTACAGACAATAGAACCTTTGGAGTTGGAGTGCCTGATGTTTTTCATTCCAGTGACAGCATTCCAGGTGTGTTATCTAGAGCTGCTCCATCATGTTAGCCACATGTAAGGAAATAATTTTTTTAAATAATAAAAATTAGGAGTTCTCACTGTGGTGCAATGGGATTGGAGGCATCTTGGGAGCCCTGGGACGCAGGTTCAATCCCTGGCCCAGCACAGTGGGTTAAGGATCTGGTGTTACCATAGCTGTGGCTTAGATTGCAACTGTGACTTGAATCTGATCGCTGGCCCAGGAACTCCATATGCTGCAGGGTGGCCCAAAAATAAAATAATAATAATAATAATAATAATAATAATAATAATAATAATAATAAACATAGTGCTCCCTATGTGCTCTATGTGTTAATTTGTCATATAATATTCACAGTCACTCTATGAATGTAGATGACATTGTTATCCCTCTTTTATATGTGAAGAAACTGAGATACAGAGAGGTTTAAAAAATTGGCCAAGGTCATATTATCACCATTTCTTAGGATCTTATATGTGCCAGACACCATGGCCTCAGGATCACCATTCTAAAGCACTATGCTATAAGCACTTTGTTTATTTTTAGCTTCAAGCCTTACAAAAATCCTGAGAAGTATCAATATGCCTATTTTTCAGATGAGGATACTGAGGCTCATTTTAAGAGAACATAAAATACCTAAAGAGAGAATTACTGGGTAGGGAAGAGCCGCTGTGCAAATGGCCCCTGTCTTTCCTGCCCTGCATTTCTCTTTCCCATGCTGCTTCTACCTCAGAGGCCCCTAAGATATTATTATCTTACACTGCAAAGGGCGGGTCCAACTACAGATTCAAACACTGTGAAGGAAGACTTTTTAAGTCTCAGAGAAAAGGAATACAGGTCTCCAGAGTAAGAGAGAAGCAGCTGCCACTTAATGCTGGTTTGACTTTGGGGAGTTTTTTAATTTCTCAAGACCTCATTTTCCTCATCTGTCAAATGAAGTTTATAATGGTACTTATGTCATACAGTGAGGATTAAACAAGATCATTCTTATAAAGAATTTAACAAAATGTTAAAGAAGAATAGTAATAATAATAATAATAATAATAATAGTAAGAATGTTGGCTTTTAAAGGAATTCATCACTAGATCAGTATCAAACTGTGTTCCATGAATTACTAGTTCCTTGCAATAGTAATGGGACTATAAAGGGAGAGAGGAGGGTGAAAAGCAAAATAAATGTAGGAAATGCTGGTATAAACAAAATTAAACCAGATTTTTATTATAGAACTCTTCGCCACTATTGTTGGTGAAACTGTATGAGGGCAATGGAGGAGGCAAGTTTTCATACTCATTTGAACTTTTTTTTTTTTTCCTAAGGATTCATTAAGTCCTGGGAACTCTTTGGAAAACTCTCTAAGAGACAAACACTGGTTATAACTTAAATTATTCAGAAAAGTAGGGAATTGTTCTATCAGCAGATTATATGCTTCCACATTGGAGACTTTGAAAATACATACTCTAATATTTTCAAATTCATGTACCATTCCATATGCTAAAAAACCTAGGGCTTTAGGAAAAGTGGGATATGATTCCAGTAATATGATAATAATATGATATGAACTAATGTAGAATGGAATCTCTCAGCATAGACAGCAAAGCCAGGCTTGGGGAAGGGCAGAGAGGGAGGAGGAGAGACCCCACCTAGGAGAAGAGGGAAGGAAGAGGATCTGGGGGGCGGCAGCCTGCTGGGAGGACACATGAGGGATAGGCTCCAGGTACAGAGAGAGCCGTTAAAGGCGGGAAATGTCCTTGTAACCCTGGGGAACCGACAAGGAGGAGTATCCAGAGGATGCCAAGCAGAGGGTCTTGATTTTGCTAAGCAGCACCTTGTTTACCCTCAGCTGTTTCTGTGTAACCAGAGGCAGTGTGTGTAGGAATTTTTGTCCTACACAAGTGCACTTATTTGCAAGACAATGGAAACAATACTAGTGAAAGTCAACACTGCTCTGAAAGATTTGTCAGTTTCCCTAGAAAACAAAGTTGACTGTGTCTTAAGGGCAGCTCCCAGGTGATCCCATAGCGGAAGTATGGCTGCATGTTTTTAACAGTGGAACTGCATCTTCTTCATGGTGGAACTGGTATACAGTGGTTACTGAAGCCCAGAAGGATTTCTTAGAGAACCCTCCAGCCAGCCCACAGCATGAACCCTGAGGAACGTTTAACAGTGATAGCGTTTAATGCCTCACTTTTTCTCATCCTCTTCAATTCACTCCTTCCAACAACATCCACTTAGTTTTCCAAGTCAGAAGTCTCAGAACGATCCTTGATTTCTCCCTCTCCCAAACCACACATCCAAAGAGTCACCAAGTAGAGCTGATTTAAGTCCATTGTATCATTTTGTTTTGTTGTGAAATTATTAAATAAACGCATCCTCACAGAAAAATTGACAAGCAGATGAAAGGATAAGGGAGGAAGGGAAAAAGCCCTCTTGATTTTTAATATTTTAATATTGTTAATATTTTCTAGTATTGTTTCATGAAATTTTCTATTAGATTGTTAACAACTTTGAATCCAGACTTTTTTTAAAATCTGTTGTTGACTGTCTTGCTCTCCTTCATACACCGCGACTTTACTCGTCTTTTTCTTACCTGAAATTATTTATCTCTAAGAAAACAAGGGTGACCAAAGCAAGCACGCGCCCTGCTCTCACAGAGCCGACAAGTGACGTCTAGCAAACGTTTCCCCCGTCTTTAACAGAAGGCATCTCATTCAGTGTATACTCTTCTGTGACTTGCTTTTGCTCCTCCCAACACTCTTAGAGACCATTTTATGTTAGTTCCTCATTCTTTCTTTATACTATATGTTATTTCTTTGTATCCTTGCATCATAATATAGCCAGTCCCTATTACGGACATTTAAGGTGTTTCTAATCTTTTATTATCACTAAGAGTATTTAGTAAATAACTTTGTACACATGTCATTTCACACAAATTGCCCCCCACAGAGGTTTGCCAAGTCACATTGCATCGGCCACCTGTCATAGTGCCAGTTTCTGCACCACCTTGAAACACTCTCTCTATTCTCCAAAAACCATTTGGTAGCCTAGGAAGTCCCCTAGCTGATAGAACTGAAGGCAGCAAGAGTGGGAAGGGGAGGGATTCTTTCTCCCTCAGGCCACCAAGGAACTTTTCTTCATGGAGGTCTGGGCTTATTTTTAAGGTCCCTTTATTCCCTAAAGAAAGAAAAAGAAAGAAAATGCCGCAATGCTACTATGTAGGTGCCACAAAGAGGAACAGATTTCTTTCCTGTGTTTTCAACTAAACCAACCACTTAAAAAGATACAGGGCACCCTTCAGGGTAGTTGGAGCGGTAGGGGAACATGAAGCTGATCAGCAATCAAATGGCCACTCGGGAGAGCAATCTGTGTGCTCTTACCCACAGAGCAGCCAGTTGCAACTGCAACATATGCAGAGCCCATTTGCCAGCTTCTTTGTGCAGTGGTTACACTCCCCGTCTTAGACACTGGGGCAGGTTAGGAGAGAGAGCGCCCATGTTGTACAACAGTATATCTGAGCTGCCCTTTATGCCTACCTATTTCTTTCCCTGCTTTCACCCTTTTGTGTGTTTTTAATGGGGATAAGTGTGAGATGTACTGGAGTGCAATCACATTGTGGTCTTAAAAGGATCTCTGATGATAGAAAATATGTCAATTTATTATTTCCCTCGGGACAGAGGGAAAAAGTACAAAGGTTCAATGGATGGTGAAGATAATACTTGTGCACTGTAGAGCATTTTCCAACAAAAGATTTTAAGGTGATTTTCCTTTAAAAAATATTTTAGTCCCATTTTGTAGGTGGGGAGGCAAGATTTCGTAGTGATAAAATATCCTAGCGGTGGGACCCTGCATAGAGTCAGCATCTCTATGATCCTTTCTGGGCTCTTTTCACTCCCTCTAGTGGAATTTGGTTCTTCACATCAGAGTTTTGTACAGCAAATAGCAAGCAGTGTGCTATTGTACATGATCTTTTGGGTACCAGAGCCACAGTTTCATCAAATCTTCAACCTGATGGCTGTGTCTGTGATCAGAACCATCTCATGTACCTCCAGCTTCAGTTTCCTTAAATAACAATTAGCCCAGCAGATCCTGGGCTGCTCTTGAATGCAGGAAGCATTCTAGGGAGGCTCAGCAAGGAGGTAGCGGCTTGTTATTTGTCACGCAGGGTCATTCATAATGAATCAACAAAGCACTGACAATAGTTTTCTTGTAAACTGAACAAACCTTATAAATGGTGTGTGGTCTCCCCTCCCCCATGAATTAGTTCCTTTGTCCTGAAATGTGTGGTTAGCACAGATATTCATTCTGCTCTGCTGGGAGAGTGGCAGAGTCTAGGGAGGCACCCGGAATGTGCAAGACAAGTCGACATTTTATGTTTTGGTCTTCTGTATCAGAACTGGAAATAGCTCATTGGTCCTTGAAAAGTCAGAGGAAAAAAAACCTAGGTGAAAAGCATAGAAAACTTTCTAGACTATCTGAGCCATCAGTTTTAGGACATGAATGTGATAGCTACTTCCTCTCTCTTATGTATACAAGGATAAAAGGAAATTAAGACTGGAGAAACAGTTTTTTCAATGCTTTTTATAGCTGCTTGAAATTCATTGTATGATTGCCTAGTTTTTAAAAACCTAAATAAGGAGGGCTGAAGTACTTAGAAGGAAACTAATTGCTTTAAGCTTTTCCTCCTCAGTGTATCCTATTCTCTGCTGTTATATAATCTTGGATACTGAGCAACTGAATGAAAGAACCAGTGTCTTACTTAAAGTAAATGGACAAACATTTGCTGCTGGCATCTTCTTGGGCTCCTGGGGTGAGGTTGGGAGGGTATATGTATTTCATAGTTAAATTTACCATAACTCTGAATTCATAATATCAACCTTATTAGCAGAAAACTGAAACAAAAATTCACAGAATTGAAAAGAGCAAATCCATGTGGAAGGCTTTTTTTTTTTTTTTAATCTTGAAATGTTCGAGTATTGCTGCTTGTCTTTACAAAAAGGCAAATTATGATGGCATAATTTCTGACATGTTGTTACCAGAGAGATTGTGTGTTGGAATGTATATCAGATCAAATTGATAGATTGCTACATGAAAAGAACTGCAATATTCAAAGAACTGCAATATTCACACTTCACGCATAATATGATTTACAGAACTATACCACATTAAAAAGCATTTATTTCATTTCAGATATAATTTTACTTAATGGTAAATTTTTATTAAAGTGAATGAATGTTTTTCTCTCTTAAAAGGAATTGCCAAAATCATTGCTAACGCATGAAAACAAGTCAATGATTAAGATCACATAAACCCATGTAATATGTATATTCAATCCAGAATTGTTTTAGGGTCATTGTAGCCATAGAGTTTTCAAATAAATTATTTGAATATAAAAGTAGATTATGTATTTCCCCTGTGGCTGGCCAAATGTCTTTTCAACAAAGGGTAAAATAAGAAGGCTATTTTTTGTGTAAAAGAGTGATCTTTTTAGTCATGCTTGGCTGCCTTTTCAGGACTGTCTCCATTTATAATGAGATATTCTTGAACTCATTTGAACCAGAAAGTTTAGTAAATTTGTGGTACATTTTTACATGAAATATCATGATTTGTTTAAAATGATCAGGGTAGAGCAGAGGGAGAGTAGATTAATGATTGTTTTGATTTCTAGATTATAATTTTGAGCTGACATTTAAATTGAACAAAATCTAGAACATTGAGAATATGTATTTATTTACTTTATTTCATACTTCATGGCAGTTCTAATTTCATCTTATTGTCTGCTTATAGGTATACTTGCTATTCAAATCTCAGTTAAGTCTCAATTGAAGTTGTCATAAAGGCTATCATAACAATAGTTTTAATAGTCGCATTTTTCAGGGTTCCTGACATCGAAAGATGATGATGGCCTTTCCAAAATATTGAGGAAAAGTGTTACCTGTAATTTCATCGCTCTGATTTGTAGTTGATATGGCTTATATGCAAATTCTTAAATATTTTTTTCCTTTTCTTTATAAATGTAGTAAAAAATTCCTAAAAATGGAAACACCACATACACACACATAGTGGTGAAAGGGGTCTTTTTGAAAACTGAATGTAAATTTTGACATGTTCATTAACATATGAGAATACATTATCTTTTCTTATGTTTTAACATGCTTGACATTTTATTATTTTTCTAATATACCTGAAAGTCATTTTAAAAACTCTTACTTATATAATTTTTGCAATTACAAGCAGAATAATCAGACCTTAACCTGATATCAAAAGTTAACTCCACATTGTACTCATTCCCAATCTTATTTCTCTAATTGTGCTTTGAAATGTACACATTCATTGTTTTATATTTGTATTTCTCTCAAACTCCCTATTTTCTCTAAAACTACTCTGTAACAAATGTCATTTTTTTTCTGTTCTTTTGCCTTTCCCTAATTTTTACAGCAAATGATGTGTCATATCTCTCCTGAAATTGGCCATTCTTTTCAGAAAAGGTTGGTGTTTTGTTGGGTTTTTTTTTTTTTTGGCCTATGATGTTACACTGAAAAAGTCACCCAGCTAAAATGAGTTACTTCATTTCCAAATAAAAACAATAGTGTTTTCATGCCTGCACTTATTATTATTCTGAGAATGTACTAATTTGTTACATCCAAGATGACGGTTCGTTGGGTCTGTGAAAAGGGCAGTGTGCCAACTATAGCAGGGAAGTAAAAGGACTTCTTTCATGAGAAGTGGTAGGACAGAAAGTAGCCCGCAGTTCAGTGGGTATCAGGAGGCACAATGCCAGTGGAGTCATCCCAGTATTAGGGTTTCCTGTGTTGGGTTCTGAATCAAGCAAAAACTATGATTTCACTTAATGTCAGCCTGGGCAGCCAAATTTTCAAACCCGCTATTGCTCTAAGGAGCAACTGATAAATGTTTTATCCCTGCAGGCACTGGCTGATGTGGCACAAGGGTTTTGAATGTGTGCAGTGCATTATTACTTTTGGCATTAAGCTCAGATAATTGTCTACTTACCCTGAGCCGGTAATAGCAAAATACAAGTGAAGGATATTTTTTATAAAGTAAAACTACAAAATAGATTTATTTATATTATTATGGTTTTTTTCTTTTACTGCTCTTCTTCCCTATTAAATTTGAATGATAATGAAGTTTGATTCTATACCTTTATTCGGCTCTAAACCAGGGTGGTCTCATAATTTTGTTTTACATGCATGACATTGCTTAAGGTCATTAGTTGTAAATCGTAGTATAAAAAGGCTGAAAATATATTCAGTACTTTGTAGTTTCCGAATACACATTTAAGAGCTGCTATGAAAAGTCGAGACCTACATGGCAGATTTTCTGGCACTGAATGGTCAATTTAGTGATGTAGATTAGTGAATCCAAACAGTAAGTGGAGAGAGACTATAATAATGCTTTGATATGTCTCTCTGTTGAAGCATATCCTAGTTGATTTATTTTCCGTTATTGTAATATTTTTCTTTGCCCAATGGCAAAATGCTCTCTACTTTCTTGTTTTTTTAAGAATATAACCCAGATAAAATGATCAGTTTTTAGAAACAATTTTCATCTGTTTCAGTAAACTAACTAATAAATGAAAAACAGATTTGGATTTATGAATTTTATTTTGTTGAAGCAAAAACACTTTCCTTTGAGAATGTTTGCTTTTTGTTCAACATGTATTTGTTGAGTTTTCTTTTATTGTAAAGTTTTAATTCATGGTCTTTTATTCTAAAGGGGAACGTGCTTTAAATAACATTTGAACAACAAACGTTTTAATAATGATGATGATGATGATGCTATTTTATCAAAATCTTGAAAGAATCCTTACTTAAAATGTGACTGACCTTAACTTGGTGTTTGGAGTCTTTCATTTCATTTTTGTAACTGTTCATGTTCCTAGGAAATGAAAACAAGTTCTACCTTTTATAATTTTCCCCCCATTACAAATTTGATTTTCTTGACATCTTATTTCAAAATTAAGGGCTAATGTATTGTTCTTTTTCATTCCAAATAAAACTGGCTGAATTTACAATAAAGACAACTGAAAATTGGAATTGTTCAAAAATAAAAACAAAACTACACCATCATAACAGATTTTTAAATGAAGTAGATTATCAAGTGGACTGCTAATTTTGCCTTTCCAAAATGTTGGATATTTAACCCTCAGAATAATTAAATATTTGTAATAAAGCAGTTAATTCAAGCAGTTTATTGCTGTAATTTGCAAAAGTACATTGAGCTGCTTTCTTTTCAGCTCATTGATGGAGGAACAAACATTTCTTTAATAAGACTACAGCACATTCTAATTTTGTTGCAAAAGCTTAGATAAGGATCAGGCCCCCTCTGAATCACTGCATTGACCTATGACATTGAAAGTGCTGAAGCTCTTTGGCAAAAGAAGAGTTAGACAGTCATTATTATGCACAGGACTTTCCAGTTCTAAAGGGGCTCTGTGCTTTCTCTCAGATAGACTTTGTTTGTTGGAAATGAGAACTGTATTTTGGCAGCAAAGAACCAGAACTGAAGCTACTCTGCAGGCAGACTCATTATGACATAATCCTTCATTAATCCTCATTCTCTATTAATAGATCATGCAGAAGTTTTGCTTTAGTTGATCATCTTCATCAAGGAGCTATGAAAAAGCATTACCGGCGAAATGCCCACCTCTGGTTTTAAGGCTGCTGGTTTATATTCATCCTTTATTAGTTGCAAAGATTAATGGTGAAAATAATCTCTTGGACTTTGCTTAGTATACAAATGACATATGAGCACCTAAGAAATCTGATGTAACTGGATCTTGGTGTTTGGAGGATAAAACTTACCTGGGAAGAAAATATACCATTTAGCAATTTAAAAAGAAAGGTTTATCAGGCTAATATTTCCTCTGGTGAGATAAAGGGGTTCTAGTTGTAGAAGTGTGGGAATAGTGACTGAACAGTTCAGATTCCCATATAACTTCAGAAAATAAGTTATAAAATATACATATGTTTCTGTTACTGAGTAGATTGGATCAATCTTGAAAAGCTGAACTTTTCAGGATGGGTGGGTGGGGGTGCATTTCCTTTAGAAAAAAATATGTGATTGTTTTTGTCTCAATTATCTGCTCAAATCAGAGATTGGAGCTGCAGCATTGTTTGTTAGATTTTCATCACACCCTTCTACAGCATTTTGAGACTCATGTAAAAACGTATTTAGAGAGAATAAATAAAAGAATGTGCTTTGCTAGGGTTTTATGTCACTTGTTATTTGTTGTTGTTGAATTCTGTAACACTCTTGGGGTCACTGGTGAGCCAGAAGTTCCTACAGCAAGTCTGACTCCTCAGCTCTGCCTGAAACCTCCCTGAGCCCCACAGCTTCCTCCTTTCCCTGACTCTCTGCACCAAGTCTTTGTCTTATGTTTGTTGATCAACCCAACACCTCATTGGAAGGTATATAGGAACGAGGACAAGATTCTAATGATATTTCTTTCAGCTTTAGTCCACAGAGTTTGAATATTACCAAGTAAAATACTGTCAGTGGGGGAGATGATTTGGTTAAGCTGTATGAACATTTTCCTAGAGGAATATGCTGGAAAACCCTTTTCTGTGGTTGACAGGTGATTGTCCTGGAAGGAAGTGTTGAGTCATTAATTGAGATTATGCCTCATTGGAACTGGCTGATAGCCCCAGATTGACCTCTGATAATAATGCCACTAATTCTTATAATATTATAAAATATGCACACTGCAGAAAAATGCTGTAAGGATATAGTTTTATATTGTCTTACACATATTTGTGAATTGAACAAAATTCAGAGAAGCTAATGAAGTTTTCCCTGAACACCCAAATTGTAACGGTTTAATCTGGCTTCTATCCAGGACTTCTCATCTCTCAATGTTTTTATTTATATTCTACAGTAAAAGAACTAAGATTTACTGAACAACACTTATAAATGGACCACCTCCCTAGGCACTTTACATAAGTGATTGAAATTAATTTTAGAGTTAATAGTCTAAACTAATTGAGAGAGAATCACCATAGAACTCTAAGGCAAAAACCTGCATTTTCTAGGCTCTTGATATTCACACTGTGTTGGAACCTAGGTTGACATCATGGTCAGAGGACAGTCCATCCAGTCAAAGCCTGAAAGATCAAAATATCATTGGCTGCTCTCTTTTTGTTCACAAGAGGTGGCTAATAGGGGATGGTGAGGCAACATAGATTCTGTATACATAATACTCCACCCTCAAAAGTATATCTTTATGATAGGTAACGTTCATAATCTCAAGACTCTAGTAAATAAGAACTCTGAAATTACCAAGACCAAGCCAAAACCTGCAAACCTAAAAAGCCAGTCAATTTCCCATGGTGGGCAGCTTTTCAGAAATGTCTCACCAGATCTTCATTTATTCGTTTTAATCTGAGGTTTTGCCTGACAGTAATAACATGACATTTAGTTAGTTTCTATTTAAGGAGATTCTACACAACAAAAGCATTGTTGCATATACAGAAAATAAGGATTAGAAATGTTTAAGAAGTGTAGTTAATGTTTAATAAAAATGTGGATCATAACAGTTTGGTTTTGGCTTTTCTTGCTGAGTTTTCTGGTGTTTAGATATTTAAGAACCACAGAGGTCCCCATCGGACCATTGCAAATTGCTCCTAGACAGAATTCATCCTCCCTATATTATTTTCCCATTGCTGTGTTAATAAACTACTACAAATTTAGTGGCTTAGAAAAACCAAATTTATTGTCTTATAGTTATGGAAGTCAGGTGTCTAAAATGAGTCCACATGGCTGCATTCCTTTTGGAAGCTCCAGGGGAGAATCTGTTTCCTTTACCTTTCCAGCTTTAGAGGCCATATGCATCTTTGGCTTGTGACCCCTGCCTCCATCTTCAAAGCCAGAAAAAAAGCATGTTTGCATTTCTCTGTATCCTTTGCCTTTTTGTCACATACCTTCTGTCTGGCTCTCACTCCTCCTGCCTCCCTCTCATAAAACCCCTGGGGTTCCATCTCAGGCGCAACTGGATAACCCAGGGTAAAATCCCATCTCGAGATCCTTAATCAGATCTCCTCTGCAAAACCCTTTTGCTCTCCAAGGTAACATTCACAGATTCCAGAGAATAGGATGTGAACATTTTTAAAGACCATTGTTTAGCTTACCACATCCCCTGGCCCTCAGGAAAGAATAGGGGACTGTTTTCTATTTTCTCAGGCTTGAAGTGGTGCTGAGATCAGTGGTCCTCCTACCTTCTCTGGGGAGTTTTAAAAATTCTAATGCCTGGTGGGTGTGCACCCCAGACTGATTATACCACGTCTGCGGGGATAGCTCGCGAGGCATTGGATATTTTGAAAGCTCCCCAGATGATTCCAATGTGAAACCAAAGTTGGGAGTCAAACAGTAAGAATGTTTCCTTTTCTTTTTGAAGGCCCTCTTGGGGCATGACTTGAATATAGGAAAGTGCCTCAATTTCACCAAATTGATATTTAAAGTTTGTTGAGAAGCAGATGAAAATGTCTAGGAGAACACATATCTTAATGATTCAGTATGTGTTAGATTAGTTAAGTCTTGGGATGCTATAGTAAAATAATAGGATGAAGACAACCAGTTCTGTAACTATCAAGGTCAAGCACTAATGACTTAAATTACATAAATCTACAGATGAATCTTACAGATGCTGAATATACAAATTAAAAAGCATTCTTTAAAAAGAATTTTTCCCATAATAGTATGAATTCAAAGGACCCTCCCACATGCATTTTGAGCCATAAATAAATGATACTGAATGTAACCCAATACTCTAAAATTGAAATTGGCTTAACATGAGTTACATGGATTTGAATCTGAAATAATTCCTGCCTTTTTATAATTATACTGTATGTCTTCCCTTAAAGTTTACTTCTCCACATGACTAGAAGGCTCTTATGATTTAGAAGAGTTTATTTTGGTTGAAATTTGGATATTCAATTAAATAACAATCACTGAATCATCAAGACCTTTAGCCATCACATAATCTTGACTCTCTTCCAGTATGGAGATATAGATAATACGTACACATAGATATCTCCAGATAATTACTACCAAAAAGAGAGACAAAGAAAGTTGAGATTATGTTTCCTCCCTTACTAAGTATTTGGATCGTTCATGGATTTTTACTGGTCATTTTTTTCTTAAGATCAGAGAAGATCAACTCTGTGCCGGGTTCCATTGAGGAAAAGGGTTTAGGAGACATTTACAAGATGCCATTAACATAAAATGATTGGTTGTTTATGCTTGATGCTACAAAGATAACAAGGAATTTGGTGGCTGCATTTTTCATATGAGGACATGAAGTCTAGCAAACAACATTTGCCCTATTTCCACGTAGAAGAGGAAGTGTGGAAAATGTTGTATCCATGTTAAACGACTGGATTATACAGGGCATTTTCATAGGTCATGGGGACAATGAGTAAAACATTTGAAATCAAACTGTCCTCCATCTTTATTCCAAAAGCAGGCATGGTTCTGAATAATTTACTAGGTTCTTATTATAATTTAAATGATGGAAATTATTTATTAAAAATAAATTCCAATAAAATATGTAAAAAATATTGTGTAATATTCCAAATCACTCAACTATATTGAAGAAAGGAATGTGTTTCATTAGCATTTTTGACAAACACTCGAAACACAGAAGAAATCTCACATAGAAGGTATTATATCAATGCATATGTAATAAATAATAGCTACTACTTAATACACTTTAAATTAAATTACCTCAATTAATTTAATACAATAGCATATAAATGCAAATACTCCATT
Organism: Phacochoerus africanus; assembly: GCF_016906955.1. NCBI lineage: Eukaryota > Metazoa > Chordata > Mammalia > Artiodactyla > Suidae > Phacochoerus > Phacochoerus africanus. The sequence continues at coordinate 199,768,997 of NC_062544.1, forward strand.
TTGCAGATGAGAAAGCTGAGAACTAGAGAGGTTTAGTAACTCTATCAAAGTCATTTATCTAATAAGTGGTGAGACCAAGGGGCACACCTGAATTTGATTCTCAACTCCCCTGGAACACTTCAGTTGGAGCTATTTTATTTTATTTTTTGTCTTTTGTTGTTTTTTTGTTTTTTTTTTGTCGTTGTTGTTATTTCTTGGGCCGCTCCCGCGGCATATGGAGGTTCCCAGGCTAGGGGTCCAATCGGAGCTGTAGCCACCAGCCTAAGCCAGAGCCACAGCAACGCTGGATCCGAGCCGCATCTGCAACCTACACCACAGCTCACGGCAACGCCGGATCGTTAACCCTCTGAGCAAGGGCAGGGACCGAACCCGCAACCTCATGGTTCCTAGTCGGATTCGTTAGCCACTGCGCCACGACGGGAACTCCCAAATAAAGGTTTTAAATAACTTTCAAATGCTGTGGACCACACTTGTAAGAACTGTAATCCCAGATCAAAAGGTAAGACTAAGCACAGGCCAAGACTTTGTGGCCAGGTTGATTGTGGCAGGGCATAATGAGACTGGATTGAGAAATTTTACTACAAAAGAGAGGTCTCCAAGAAGTTTGATTTTTTTCAATTGGAATTGTATCATGTGGGTGTTTAAACTATCCTCAAAATGATATTGATACTTATTTGTGTGTCTTCCATTTTGAAAATCCTGATCTTTTGAAGGTAAATTAATTTTATTTTTAGGCTGTATATAAATTTTTTTTTATTTTAATTTTTTTTGCTTTTTAGGGCCACATCCATGGCATATGGAGGTTTCCAGGCTAGGGGCCTAATTGGAGCTATAGCCACTGGCCTACATCACAGCCACAGCAATGCAGGATCTGAGCTGCATCTGCGACCCACACCACAGATCACGGCAATGGATCCTTAACCCACTGAGCGAGGCCAGGGATCGAACCCAAAACCTCATGGTTCCTAGTTGGATTTGTTTCCACTGCGCCACAATGGGAACTCCTTAAATTTTATTTTTATGAATCACTGTTTTTTCAACCTGATCCTTAAATCACACAGATTAAAATTATCTCCTTGTTGATAATATACTTCCTGGATCCCACTTTAGGTCATTTGAATCAAACTCTCTAAGGTCAGAACCTGGAGAAGCTGCCTTTCTTTTTATAAATTAATCAGGTGATTTGTGGTAGAAATTAATTTCATTTGCCCAAAATTTAGATTCTGAAATCAATGCTCATTAAAATGGTTTAGACAGACAGTACAAAGCTTCAGAGAAGTGGGAAAATGCTAATGACATACTTCATAAACTATTTTCCTCTATCCTCATTTTCTCATGTTAGCTTTTTCCTGCCCATTTTTTCATTCATCAAACACTAGCTGGTGCTTCCATAATGTGCAGCCCCAATACTGGTCTGGGATATATATATATGACTCTTGTCACATAATTGAGGAGACTCTGCATACTTCATCCTCCCTGCTCTTTCGTATTACAGAATTCCTACTCTCAAGAAACTTGTTTGAGATTGTTAAATCCAGCATTTACCCACATATGCATCCTTTCTTCAAAGATGATCTGTTATCCTGGAAAGCACCTTAAGAAAAAATGTATATGACAGTGACATTCTTTGTACATATAAAAGTACAATTGATAATTTGGTGGAATTTTTTGGTAGTGCATTTTTTGCCTTTTAAAAATAACCATTGCTGAAGAGGTGAAGGATAAAAGACTTCTGGTAGATTATCTATGCCCTGAAATTTCTCTTGGAAGACTTGACCTGTAGAGGCAATCTTGAGTTTTTAGGATGTTGCTAGACTTTAGGTAAGAATCCTAACAAATATCTCTACTTCTCTTTAGAAAATTGCAAACTCAACCATTTCAACTATTTTGTTATAAGTTTGGGTAAGTGATTGAGTATTGTCATCTTGGTCTCTCTCTCATTGTCATTTTTCAGTGTGTCTTTATTTGCTTTTAGATTATTAAAGCAATATGTATACTTTAAAACACACAAATCAAGCAGAAATATATAAAAATCACCAAAAGTGCTTTCCCCATTCCTACCATGTCAGTCTCATCGCTTAGGAGTGTTTCTGTATTTCTTTCTATATTTTTTCTATATTGTGTTCACATACACACAATTTATGAAGAAATAAATATTATAATATGCAATATATAATATATAAAATATATATTATATATAAAATAAGTATATATTTTTACAAAGATAGCATCCTGTATTATTCTAAAATCCACTTTTGTGTATTAAATATATTGCCTCAGGTTTCTGAAGTTCCCTGGAAATAAGGTTCTTAGGTTCCTATGTACATTTTAAAATTTTGGGGGTACATTGCCATAAGCTATGTAAATAATAATACTGGACCTAATCTTAAAAAGAATTCACAGAAGTGAATTGCTTGCCCAAATATCCAGGTACCACTTGATTAGTTAATAATGCCCCAGCACTTTATTAAACGAGGATGTATTCTTATGCATTAGTTTTAAGTGTGCCACATGAGTTTCACAACTGGATTTTAGACAAATACATTTTTGCAAAACAAACACTCCTTACATATGCTAGGAAAAAATTTACTATTTAAAGGAAAGCTGGCACCAATTCTATTTTACATCTAAGAATTCTATTGAAAAATAAATAATTGCTCCCTAATTTGTGAATCTGGTTTTTTATAAATCAAAGTAGGTTTGGGGAAGACTTTATATCCCTCCAAAACAACAGAATAACAGAATCTACTCTTGCAAGGTTTAGGTCTTTTACAAAATCACGGTCGATAAGAAAGATAAAACTAAATCTTTAAATAAGGGAGAGTGTTCTTTCCACAGAGGCACTTCTTTCTTCTATTTTTTTTCCACTTTGATGAGATAGCAAATGGAGGATATTTTTAGTTTATTTATGCTGAACTGTTAACTTGGCGAGATTTACATTTAAAACAAAATATTTTTGAAAGGATTAGTTATCATTACATTTAAACATTTATAGTATTCTATAAAATAAAGTGAACCATTCACTTAATAAAAATGCTCAGGCAGTAAAAAAAAGACAGACTCAAAGCAAAATCTGTCTCTTTAAATCTCACCCCCAACAAGCTGTTGCCACTCCCCAAAATAACTATGGTTAATAGTATCTTGTGTTTATCCTTTCTGAGGTAAAGTCTTTATATGACAGATCTATGTATTTTTTGTATTATTCCCCAGATAAGATCATACCATACATACTTTTTGAAACTTTTTCACTTAATAATATATGTTAGAACTCATCCTATTAGCATAAACAGATGCATTTTACTCTTTTTAACAGTATTGCCTTCCTCCTTATGACTTCACTGTAATTCATTTAACCTATCCTTTGTTTGGAGGCACTTAGGTTGTTTCTATATTCTTGCTAGTATAAACATTGCTACTGTGAACATCCTTATGCTTACACATTGGCACAGTTTTGCAAAAATATCAATGGATAAATTTTGGTAATGGTATTACCCACATATATTGAGATATGATAATATTCAAGTTCAAAATCATGTCAAAAGCAAAAACTCTCTAATATTGATAGTGGCAGTGCAAATTGGTACAAACTTTTGGAAGGGCAATTTGACTATATCTTAACAAAATTTGAAATTCACATATAGTTCCATCCAGAAATTTTGCTATCAGAAAATAATGTAATGGTATATGTCAATTATATCTCAGTGAAAACAAAAGGAAATTGACACTATCAAAACATAGTATAATTGCTTTTTTGCATATAAACTTATTGAAGTATAATTGTTTCACAATGTCATATTGCTTTGATATGTACAGCATAGTGATTTAATATTTTAAAAGATAGATTTTAAAAGATTATACTTCATTTAAAGTTACTACAGAATAATGTCTATGTTTCCCGGTATTACTGCTTTTATTTTATGCATAGTAGTTTGTATCTCTTAATCTTCTACACCTATCTTGTCCCTCTCTTCTTCCCTCCCCTGCTGGTAACCACTAGTTTGCTCTCCATATCTGTGGGTCTATTTCAGTTTTGTTATACACATTTGTTTCTGTTATTTTTTTTAGATTCCATGTATAAGTAATAACATAGAGTAGTTGTGCTTCTCTGTCTAGAGTTATTTCACTAATCTTAACACTCTCTAGGTCCATCTATATTGCTGCAAATGGCAGAATTTCATTTTTATGGCTGATTAATATTCCATCTTCTTTATCCATTCATCTGTTGATGGACACTTGAGGTGCTTCTAAATCTTGGCTATTGTAAATAATGCTGCTATGAATATTGCAGTGCATGTATCTGAGTTAGTGTTTTCATTTTTTTTTTATTTATTTATACCCGAGTAGAAGTTCTAGATCATGTAATAGTTGTATTTTTAGTTTTCTTGAGGAACCTCCATACTGTTTTCCACAGGGGCTGCACCAACTGACATTCCACCAACAATGTACAAGACTTCCCTTTTCTCCATTTCCTCGACAACATGTGTTATTTGTAAACTTTTTAATGTTAGCCATTTTGACAGGTGTGAGGTGATGTCTCATTGTGTTTTTGATTTGCATTTCTCTAATAATTAACAATGTTGAGCATCTTTTCATGTGCATGTTAGCCATCTGTATGTGTTCTTTGGAAAAATGTCTATTCAGGTTATCTGTGCATTTTTTAAATAGGTTGGGTTTTTTTGATATTGGGTTTTATGAACTGTTTATATAGTTTAAATATTAACCCTTTTATATCAGTCGTATTATTGGCAAACATTTTCTCCCATTTTGTCAATGATTTCTCTTGCTGTGCAAAAGCTTTTAAGTTTAATCAGGTCCCGGAGTTCCCGTCGTGGCTCAGTAGTTAACGAATCCCACTAGGCACCATGAGGTTGCGGATTTGATTCCTGGCCTTGCTCAGTGGGTTAAGGACCTGGCGTTGCCGTGAGCTGTGGTGTAGGTCGCAGACGCGGCTCAGATCCAGCGTTGCTGTGGCTCTGGCTCTGGCATAGGCTGGCAGCTACAGCTCTGATTAGACCCCTAGCCTGGGAACCTCCATATGCCACAAGAGCTGCCCTAGTAAAGGCAAAAAGACCAAAAAAAAAAAAAGTTTAATCAGGTTCCATTTTTCTAATTTTGCTTTTACTTCTTTTGCCTTAGGAGACAGATCCAAAAATATGGCTATGATTTATGTCAAAAAGTGTTCTTTTTTTTTCTTCTAGGAGTTTCATTGTTTAGGGTCTTACATCTAGGTTTTTAATCCATTTTGAGGGGTTTTTGTATATATGTTATAGAGTTTAGAAAAAATGTTATAGAGTATCATTTTTATGGACATAACCTCTTATATCTGTGAGAATACTAAAACAAGAAAGGAATTTAGAAATCATCTGCTTCAGTTTCTGAGGTCCGAGGAGGGTAAGTTACACAGTGAACAGGTGGCCTGTTAGAAGAGTATCGTAGAGGTTCAGCACCAGCTGCTAGATATGCTAAAAGAAATGGACAATTAGACACTTCCTTTTCCTCTTAGACCTCTACCTCATTGACTATAGTCACTATATTACTCTCTCTTTCCTTCCCTGCCTGTTCTTATATTATGTTAGATCTTTATCAAAGGAATAACTCGAAACACTTTTCCTAAAGATAGGTCCGTATGATTGAGGACAGGAGAGAGTAGGAGAGAGAGGAGGGTTAGGAAAGTGAATGAGGAGCCTGGCATGTGTTCCTAATGGGAAGAAAAGTAAAAAGAGTCAGAGGTCAGGGTAGTATTCTTGGTTTCTAGAGTTATCATGACCTTTAGTCAATCCAAAAAGGAAAAGCATATACCAGTCATAGGTTTGTGGAGCTCACAATCTGAATCATAGATTTCTGCAGCTGGCATCAATTAACTGGTCTGTTAGCAGGTGTTTCATCAAATAATAATTTTGTCTGTAGATTTTTAATATTCAACATCTGAATATATAGTTATATGGCAAACAAGCATATATATATATATATATAGATAGATGAAGCAGGACATAAACAAGCAATTCAACCAAAAAAAATGGAACTACTAACAAAAAATAGGGAGAAATGTCCATCCTAGTTAGAAACAAAATAAAAACAATCATAAAATACTAGTTTTCTATCCAACAAGTTAGCAAAAATATATATATTTTATATAATTAATGCTATTAAGGTTTCCTTGAAATGGGTGATTTTGGGGGTGAGAGGATCAGAACCTTGTGAAAATACAGTTGACAGTATAAGTTCAAACACTGAAACATTTTTGGGCCACTTGTAGAAATTTAGCCTGAGACTATCATTTAGAAAAGGAAGTTGCTATAGGCACTAGGATGTTCCCAACAACTTTATTTTTAAACAGGAAAAATTAGAAGCATAAAAAAGTCCCATCAGTGAGGAATGGTAAGTAAAATTGTGGCAGGCCAAATAGATGAAACATTAAATAGATGATGATTATCAAAGCCATGTAACTTCGTAAGCAGATACTATGATATTTCCACAAAAGCATGATGTGAAGTTATACACACACTGTGATTGACAAGCTGAATATATGTCTGTGCATGGATAAGTTCTGGAGGAATGCACACACATACACACACACAACATACAAACAGACATATACAGGTTTCCCTCCATTTGTAGTTTTGGCTAACAATAATAACAAAACTAAATAATAAAAATAATAAATCTAAAAAGGCCTACAAATATTTTCACTCCTCATAATGTTTTCTCCTCCTTATTCTGTACATATTCTTGGTTGTTCCCACCTAGAATGTGAAGAAAAGAAGAGCTACGTTTTGCTCAATATATATAATTTCAGGTTGACCCTTTCAGAATTTAAGCACAATTCCAATGTGCTCTCTTAATTCATTTTGGAATAAGAGGACCCTAATGATATGGTAATAAAATCAAATCAACTAAGACTTTAAAAATGTTTGCTTTTTTAAAATGCAAGATGATGTATATTCATTCACTATTTCAGCATTTCCAGTACTAGGAAGTCACTGGCTTACAAAGCAGCACATTCAATTTATAAATTTCCATTCATTCCTAATATGTGTATTAAGCCAATTATCTATTTGGAAGGAGTCTGACAATAACAAGAAGGAAAGTGGGGACCAGTCCAGAGGCTCTCTCATTAGTGTAGGTGAAAGATGATGAAACCTGAACTAAGCCAGCACCAAAAGAGGAAAATGAAGCAACTTTAAAATGAAAACAGATCAACTAGTCTTACTAACTCCAATCCCAATTCAAGGGAAAGGGGGAGTTCCCATGCTGGCTCAGCAGTAATGAACCCGAGTAGTATCCATGAGGCTGTGGGTTTGATCCTTGGCCTCTCTCAGTGGGTTAAGAATCTGGCATTCCCTTGAACTGTGGTGCAGCTCACAGATATAGATCAGATCTGGCGTTGCTATGGCTGTGGCATTGGCAGCTATAGCTCCGATTTGACCAATTGTGCCCGCCATCCCCAAAAGACAAATTCAAGGAAAAAGGATTCATTTCCACCTTTCAATAAAAGGAATAGAAAAGAATTTATGGCTATCTTTAACCTGACCCTCCTTCCATGTTATGTATATAAAGATCTGAGCTTATCAGAAAGCCCAGACCTCTACAATGTATCCTCTTTTAATTTTCAAATGCTCACTTTTCTTCTTCCAATAAGAGGTCATTTTCTTAGTTTTAAGGATTTTCTTTCCTTCTTGAAATAATCTCTCTTAAAATCTGTGTCCACAGAATAATCTAGATCTTGTATCTTAACTTGTAAAAATACAGTTTTATGAATTCTAAATAGTTCTCAAATGTTAAGGTGCATACAGATCACTAGGTGATCTTGTTAAAATGCAGATTATGAATCTGTTGTCTGGGTGGGGCTTGAGATTCTGCATTTCTAACAAGCTCCCAGATTGTGCGGTATTGCTAGTCTTCACACCATACTTTGTGTTGCAAGGGTCTAGAGAATCCCATCTTATTCCAGCATTGCTTAGCTCACTTAGCTACATGACACTCTACTAGTCAGTTCTTCCTTTTGGGACAGGATACATTTCAGAATAATATTATTTCCTAGGCTTTTTCAGTGGATGCAATTGGACATATGTCAAACTAATAATTAATCAAAGACTTTGCTCTTAGTGAAATATACATTCAGATAGTTAAAGTCACCTACCATGGATATATCTTGTCACTGTGCTTATTTTGTGCTCTGTAAGATATTGATAACTTTTTCTTTTTTTTTTTTTTTTTTTTTTTTTTTGCTTTTTAGGGCCAAATATGCAGCATATGGAAGTTCCCAGGCTAGGTGTCAAATCGGAGCTATAGCTGCCAGCCTACACCACAGCCACAGGTAATCCCAGATTGGAGCCGCATCTGTGACCTACACCACAACTCATAGCAACACTGGATCCTTAACCCACTGAGTGAAGGCAGGGATTGAACCCACATCCTCATGGATACTAGTCAGGTTTGTTACTGCTGAGCCACAATGGGAACTCCTTGATAATGTTTTTATGGAGTCACATAGCAGTAGTATGAAGCAGGTATAATTATTCTATACCATCATTCTATAGATGAAGAAACAGGCTCCGAGAGGACAGGTAAGTTGCCTCAGGTCAAACACTGGCACGTAGTAAGTGCCATCTCCCTAATGTGGATCATCAGACTCTAAACTATACAAAATTAAAAGAAAAAAGCCTGATGAGGGCTCTTAAGATATGCATTGCTTATCTACTCATCATGTGAACCAATATCCCTAACCCAGAGCACCCCTAAAGTCTGGGGGAATAAAACTCAAGTGAGGTCTCTGGGTAGTTGGAAAAGATAAAACTGTCTATTTGTACATGAGATCATTCTTGATCTATCTTCTGTCACTAGCCATAGACGAAGAAATACTCTCACTACCCCCAGACCCCAAAGAGCTATAATGACATGAGCAACTACAAGTCTCCCCCCTCCCCAGTCCCCCAAGAATAGGCTTAAGTGCGGTGCTGGCATTGTCATGTTGAAGTGGTATCGAGAGCTTTTCTTCTTTGTTGAACACCAAAAATCAGGTCTGGGGAAAAAGTCTGTTGTAAGTACTATAATTAACTTCAATTTTAATTTGGGGGTGTCTTTTTTTTTCTCCCAGCTGCTGCCAAGGTTCTCCTTCAGCCCCATCAGTTAAAGCAGCATTGAGGAAGCTCAGGCCACATGACCTTGGGCAAATTTTGTGGGGTTTCAGTGTGATATACTCGAGCCCATCTGGGAAACTTGGAGCCAAACTGAAATATGGATTGATTGTTTAAAAAAAAAAAAAAGGCCACCGTTTTCAAAAAGCCAGTTTATATTTCTCAGTTTTGAGGGAAACTTTTAGAAATTGCATTTTTAGTACTTCTTAGTTTTCAAATTGTCTTGGTATAATAATACAGTTAATCCTTAGTTCATTTCCTTTGTGATTTATTTTTATTATTCCTTCTTTTCCTAGTACTATTACTTTTCTCTATATATGTTCATACATAGCTTCATGTGCATTTATTGTGTTATGAACTGAAAGCACTAAAAGACCCAGACAATTTATCCCTCTAGTCTACTCCAGTGCTGTTTAAACTAAGGTCCTCATTTCTTTTAAAATCCAATTTATGTTACTTGGAAGCCACATTTCATGTTATCCATTATAATGCCTATTTACCCACAAATTAACAGTAGACAGATAGAACAAATGGAATAAATATAGAATCTATTTGAGAAGTTAGGCTTAAGGAATAAAAAAGGCATACTGTAGGAGTTCCCATTGTGGCTCCATGTGTTAAGAACCTGATGTAGTCTCTGCAAGGATGCTGGTTTGATCTCTGGCCTTGCTCAGTTGGTTAAGAATCCAGCTTTGCTGCAAGCTGCAGCATAGGTCACAGATGCAGCTGGGATCTGGTGTTGCTATGGCTGTGGCGTAGGCCTCCTGCAGCTCCAATATGACCCCTAGCCTGGGAACTTCCATATACGGCAGGTGCAGTATAAAAAGGGGAAAAAAAAAAAAGTCTACTGTGTATAAACTGTAGGGAGAAGACAGGATGAAGGCACTGCTGACTAACCCAAAGGCTAGAAGGCATTCAGTATTATTCTGGCATTTGCTGAGCATGTTATAATAGGTGTGCTGAGGTTTAAAACATAAAAGACATAATTTCAGTCCTCAAGATGTTCACAGTCTAGACAGGGAGACAGATAAGAAGATAAAAAGTGAAGAGTAATGCTATGGGAATAGTAAAGGAAAGACATTCCTTTCAATGGAAGGAGAGGAAACTGGGAAAAGTTCATGGAGATGCTTGCATTTGAACCAAAACTTAAAGGATGGACAGATACTCAATAAACAGAAATGAATGAAGGATAGTTAGAGAAAATAGCTTATGCTCTTATCCACAGAGGGTGAAAGGCATGCACTGAGAGTGTGTGTTAATCAAAAGATGTGTAAGAGGACTGTAGAATTGGAAGCTGGAAAAGTAAACCTCCTTTTTCACAATTTTACCAGTGGCATATATCCTGTAAGACCAATTTTTATTGCTTATTTTTGTAAGCACATTTCCTTTCCAGAAGGCCTCTTGATTGGGAATCAAAACTGAGATTTTTCTATTCATTGATAGGTGTAAAGAAGAGGTATTATTTTCCTTCTTGGGCTTCATAGCACTGTTTCTCCTAAGTATAGGCCTCCCTCACTTTTTAGGCACATCCATATTCTTTCAAAGTGGATGTGTAATCATAGAGAACAGACCTGTGGTGGCCAAGGTGAAGGAGGGAGGGAGGAGTGGGATGGACTGGGAATTTGGGATTAGTAGATAAAAACTATTACATTTAGAATGGATAAACAACAAGGTCCTACTGTATAACACAGGGAGTTATATCTAATCTCCTGGGATAGACCATGATGAAAAATAATGTATAAAAAAGAATGTGTGTGTGTGTGTGTGTGTGTCACTTTGCTGTACAGCAGAAATTGGCACAACATTGTAAATTAACTATACTTTAATAAATTTTTTTGAAAAACTAAAGTAGAGGTCTAGTCTAAAAGATAAGTTTATGTATTGTGAATGGGAGATGGATAATACAATTTATAATCAGAGCTTAATGAAGCAGAATATGTCACTGACATGTCTTCTTTTCTTTTCCTTGCTGAGTTTACTTTTAATTTTATTGCATTGTGTAGTTCATATAGGATGTCTCCATTTCTGTCATGAGAGCTACTGAAAGATACTGATTCAGAGAATTCTCTTTGAATTAATTTGACTTGATCCTAAATTGCCATATTCTGATTTTTCTCTAGTCTTAAGTGTGAATATCTGTTTTTGTTCTATAAATGTTGTCAGGTTCTAATTCAGTATCACTACTTTCTCAATAATTTCAACTGGTATCATCAGATCTAAGTTGTGCCCTCTCTCTGAGCTTCAGTTATGTGAACATCACAGATTTTTAAGAATATATGTCATTCTAAATGTATGCAAAGTGCCTTATTCTTTAAATCTGTTCCCTTATAGAGTATGGCTTAATTACTTAATCCATTAGAAGGTTTTGAAGGAAACTTTCTACAGGATAAGAATTGAGGGCCATCCTCCAGCATCTGGAAGCATCTTCTTGACTGTCCCACTTCAAGATCCTATTTTTGATAGCAAGAAAATTTTGCATTGGGGAAGGTTTAAAAAAAGAAAAAAAATTATTTGATGTTTGATAGCTTTCCCTAGGCTTACATCTATTTATTCTCTTGGGAGCCAGAAGTCCTCTTGTTTAGGAAAGTGTATCACTGATTTGTTGGACTCATAAAATCACAGGATTTCAAATTACTATATTGTTTAAGGTGACTATTCATATGCACATTGAACATGTCATAGGTCACAGATAACTCTTCATCCAAACGTTTACGGATAAGGGTAGCTGAATTCTGTTTTCACTTTCATTTATCTCTTTTTCAAGATGTGAAAGCAATGCATTTTTCTCTTGCCTCCATCTGCTTCCCTCACCCCCTCTTCTTTTGCTCACAGCATGGAAACTAGAGTTACAGCTTAGCCTGTTTTGCTTATGGAACTGTGCCAGAAACAGTTTTGAAGGTGTTTTAAAAATGAAGACATCTGGCAGCTGGCATACTTATAATTCATTTGCCAAAGACAAGTTGCACGCTGCTGGAATTTTTAACTGAAGGTCACGCACCAGGTAAGAAGCAGTCAGGTGGAGCTGGTGCATAGGAAGCCACACACTGTAAAATTGTTAGCTCTGTGATGTTGGGTGGACTAAATTAGGAAGCATGCTTACCTTCTTGTCCACCCCCGCCCCCTTGTCACAAGGCCCCTATTAAAGAGGTAAGAGAAAAAAAAAAAAGCAAAGAAAATTGACAGTGAGTCACAAGGCTCTGACATGTCAGCAGAAGCCCAGGAAAATAAGCAAGAGGAAAGGGTGTTAAGAAGATGAAGAGAGAATTTAACATAGTGTTGGATAAACACTGTTCTGTCAATTGATGGTCTAATTTTCCAGAAAGAAATAGTCTAAGAGATTATGGGTTTATGGCTCACCTCATTAGTGAATTACTAACAGTAAACCAATGAATGCTCTTTAACTGAAGATTTACTTGATGTTTGATAGTATTAGGATAGTTTTTTGGTTTTCTGTTTTAAAATCTTTTCTTGTAATTGTAAGTCAGTAAACACTAGTGCCAGATCAATCCATTTGATAATTTTACACTTGGATTAAATGAATCTGTTTTATGGTTTTGTTTTCATTTTCCTGTAACAGGAATATAACACATAAACATGGGTGTTTCATCATAATGAAAGATTATTAAGATTAGCACTCGACCTAACAGAGCAAGGGAGGGAAGTTATCCCACCACATTGACAATCTCTCTCTCTGACAAATTTCAGCACTTTAAAAGTAACGTGGGCATTATTTGACATATAGGCAGTGAGATATATGTTTATAAAGCAAGAATCAGAGATTACTTGTACTGGACCTTGTTATATTTCCATGTAAAGTCTGGGTTTTTTTTTTTGTTTTTCTTCTGTCATTCTGTCCAGGGATGTTGTCTTGAATATTCCAGTCTCCTGTTCAAAACATTATGCATGGGGGATGGGGTAGTGGAGAAGGAAGGAGACAGTGTTGCAGTTACAGTTCTGTGACCCTCACCTTACTACAGATGGAAACAGAATTCCTGGCCTTGCAGAGGCCATGGTGAAACCTGTACCTCATATCAGAACTGCTCCAGTATCACAAACAAGCTTCTTAAAGATACCCAATAGACAGATATCCCTGGCTTTTTAAATGCTGTTAAAGGGTAAGAGGGCAGGAAGGTAGGAGACCTGGGGGAGGTGGACAGTCAACTGTTTGATACTTCGTTACTTAAAAATGTGCTTTTTGTTTGTAACTTTACTCATAAATTGGTATTGCCTCTGAGAGATTTTTCTACAATTGAGCCCCACTTCTTTCACTGAAATTTAGTGGTAACAAAACCTGGGATTAGTTTTTCTTTTAAAGCGAGAATGCCATAAACACACATGGAGAAAATGGTACCTGGTAGAAAGGAAGACATCTGCCTGGTGATTTTAGTGGTTGAATATGAAAGCAGTGAAGCAGTAACTACTCTTTTCACGGGTCCATCCATTTAGTGTAATTGCTCCCTGAGGAGAATTTACAGTTCTTGGAATTGTAAACTACGTGAAGTTCTAGCAAACTCTACCTCATGTAATCCAAACTGAAGACTCAAGAGATGAATTATACACGCTTAGAAATGAGTTTTGGAAAGCACATTAATGATTTGTCAGTCTTTCATCTTTCCTTTAAAACTTGTTTGTTTTTGTACCTATCAAATGAGGCCAATCTGAAATCCTTGCTATGTTTTTCATTCATTACATAAAGCTTTTCATTCAGACTTTCTGATATATGAAGCCAAACATAAGGAGTATTGTTTCGTCACAGAGTATTATACCTCTAAAATGATCCTACAAAATAACTTCTACAACAACATTAGTTCTCATTCTCCTTGTGCATGATTTTAGGTCTTTTTTTATTTATACAGAATTCTTTTACTGGGTTAAAAAGAAGCAAAGTGTAATTTATAGAGAGCAAATATAATCTCTAATAAGAAGCATTAAAAGGGAAGTGGAGGAGTTCTTCTGTAGCACAAGTTAAGGATCCAGTATTGTCACTGCAATAGCATGGGAACTTCCTGGGATGTGGCCAAAAAAAAAGAAAAAAAAAAGGAGCGGGGGTAAAAGAGTGAAAAATGTAGGTTATTGAAGGTAGGTACATTTTCAAAAACATTTTCTGGTTGTGTGTGTGTGTTTATGTTAGTAGCAGAGTGGCAGAGACTTAATTTAGTCTTTTCACCATTCAATTTTAAAAAGTAAAGTAAAGGAGGTGGTTATGTCGTCTGTTATTACTAATGGTGTTAAAACAAAATAGTGAACTTGGATGACATGATCTAGAGCTTCAGTTTTAAATTTCAGATTGTACATGTACTCAGCCAAAACTGAGCAAATGCTGTGTACTAAATACTTTGAAAGGTAAAAATAAAGCAGACATGATCATTTCTTTATTTAAGACAGACATTAAATAATTATCACACTTATATGTATTCCAGGAAAATACCAGGCCTGTTCCTGCTTTAGAACAGTTGCACTTGCCTTTGCTGCACTGCTCTTCCCTGATATCTACAGAGCTCCTCCCTCACTCTCTTCAGGTCTTTACTCAAGTGTCACCTTCTCAGCTGAATAATGCAGAATTTAAATCCAGCTAAATGAGCATAAATGTGAGGATAAAATGAAAGTATTTTAAGACATCCACTCAGAAATAAATGTTCAAGGAAGTACTCAAAGTAAACAAAATATTTTAAGAGAAACAAATATATTAAATACCAAAAATAAGAGAAGAAAATAAACCAGTGAGATATATGGCTGAGTATAGATCTTTACAGTCATGTAAACTTTTAAAAAATACAGTAATCTGGAACTGAACTCCAAATGAGTTCAACACAAAAAATGAAGGTGAAGCCAATGTCCCTGAAAGGGAAAACGACAAGCATGCTGTGGTTCGTTGTCTTTTATTAAGAGAAAGCATGTATTCATTTTAAAAATTCATGGATAATTAATACAGGAATAGAAACAGAATATGTAATTTGTAAATCTTTAGGGAAGGAAAAAAGTGGAGAAAACTCAACTCCAAAAAAAAGGAAAGAAAAAAATTACTTTTTAAAAGTAAATATTAAATATTTAATAGTGATAATATGGCCAAACATTTTAATAATCACAATAAATGTAAAATGTTAATTCTCCTATTAAAAGGGAAATATTGTCAGATTTTATTTTAATCTAACTATGTACCATTTTCTAGAGACGCTTCCAAAACAAAATGACACAGAATAATTAAAATAAAGGGATAGGCATGGGTACATCAGATAGATGCTAAATAACAAAGAAAACAATCAGTTAAGGCAATATTATCATGATAGAAATCATACTTAGGGGCCAAAATTATTAATTTGGACAAAGAGAAAGATTTCACATTACAAACAGGATAATCTGCCAAGATATAAAAGACAAATTTTATGTACCTAATCATCCAACTTTGTCATATATATATAAAACAAAAACTATTAGAAATTCAAGTAAGACATTGTTAAATCAATGATCTTAGTGGGAGAGTTTAGTGTGCCTCTCTCAGAATTTGATGATTAAAATAACAAAATATTTTCATAGGGTTTTAATAATACATATAACAAATTATATATGTATACACATACATATCCAATAGAGAATACACATTTATTTCAAATGCAAGTGCATTATTTCTTTTTAAAAATTTACCACATATTATGACTCAGTAAATAATCTTAATAAATTTCAAAGAAAAACTGAAATTACACAGGTATATCGTGACTTCAACGAAATCAGAAATCAATACCAATGATGGCTAGAAACAACGACTTAGCTAAAGTTTAAAAATTTTTTAAATAAATCCTCAGTTAAGAAGGAATAAAAAATATCTGCAAGTGAAAGATAATGAAGACACTGTATAGAAATGTGTGATTGGAAGTTCCTATGGGGTGCAGAGGGTTAAGGATCTGGCGTTGTGGCAGCGTGGAACATGACTTCAGCTGCAGCATGAGTTTGATCCCTGACCCAGAAACTTCTACCTGCTGTGGGTATAGCCAAAACAAAAGAAAACAACAACAACAAAAATGTGGCGTATGTATAGGTAAATATGTAACAAAATATTAAAAAATGTTTCAAGAAAATATAATTTAGCATTTAAAAATTTATTTATGCCATTCACTCTAGTAACAATAGATCTAGTAACAATATGATCATCTCAGTACATTCCAAATTTTTTAAAAATAAAATTAAACAACATTTTTTTTGTTAAAATTCTTAGCAAGCTAGGAAAAGAAGTAAATCTCTACACTTTAATAAGGAATATTCATGTCTGCATCTCATAGTACACCAAAATCCATAATGAAACACTAAGTATTCTCATTAAAGTCAGGGGAAAATAAATGTTAGTATTCAAGCCAGGACTGCTGGCTGTCCTAGGCAATGCAATAAGAAATAAATATGTTATATTATAAATTATAAGATTAATGACATTAAATAAGAGCTATTATGTTAAAAAGGAAGAGAAAAATCATTATTTATAAATAATATATTTTGAAAATCCAAAAGAAAAACTATAATTATTAGAACTGATAAAAAAATTAATGTAGTAATAGTATTTTTAAATTTTTCCTATATATCCAATAATAACTAACTAGAAAAATTTAAATATTGTTCATAATTGCAAAAAGAAAAAAACCCACAAAATATATAGGATATTAATTTATTAAGAAATATATAAGATTTATATGAAAAAAGTAGTAAAACATTGCGTAGTTATGGATAGAATTGTTCAGTATGGTAAAGCTCAGTTGTCTTCAAATTAATCTGTAATCCAATGCTATACCAAACAAAAACTTAAAAGCTAATCTAAAATATATCTGGAGATGAGAATAGTCAATATTGTCAAGAAAAATGGAGGTAAAATATCTTCTTAAAACTTCTAAAATATTAGAGCATGTTAAGAAAGTAAAAGAGCTTGGCATCAGGGGCAGAAAAATAGATAAATAAAGTAGATAAATAAATAAATAAATAGAATGGAAAGTCCAGAAAAGCAAATTTAAGATATCATGAAGACTGTATTTTAAACCATTAAATACAGAAAAAAAAAATTTTTTTAATTTTTTTTATTTTCCCACTGTACAGCAAGGGGATCAAGTTATCCTTACATGTATACATTACAATTACATTTTTTTAAATACGGAAAAATATTTTTATAATAGTGGAGTGGGACAAGCACTGTTAAGATAAAACCTAGAAGCTAAATATCAAATGATTGATAGATTTGAATACACAAAATTTAAAAACCTGCATATTACCCAATAAAATCCACAAATACATTTGGGAGAAGAAATAAATTGGAAAAATATTACGTACATAAAACTAAGGATTACATATATAGGATATGCAAAGAACTCCTAATAATTAACAAGATAACCTAGTAGAAAAAAAATCAGTGAAGAATATGACCAGGAAATTTTAAAAAGAAAAGCATACATGATTAAGTAACAAATAAAAATGTATTCCATCTCAGTAGTACTCGGGGAAATGAAAATTAAATCAGAAGTGAGATATAATTTCTCAGTCATCAGATTGGTAATTTTTTTTAAATGCCAGAGTTCCAATATAACATAATATCAATACAGCTAGCACTTCCAGCCCAAGATGTCTGTAGTAGACACTGTTGGCTGCCTGTCCAGCATTTCATCCCTGTACAACTCTGATTTCTTCAGTATTGCCCCATTCCCCTGCCTCCACAACTCATTTACCTCAAAAGAAGCTGACATCACCTTTGGCTTTAGAGATGAGTCTGATTGAACCAAAGGTAATCTCAGCCCCTATCCTCTCAGCCAATGATTGGTCAGAATTCTTGACAATGAAAGGCAAAGAGAATTTTGCTGGAAGTTTTTAGAAAGTTTCCTCACTCTTAAAAAGAATATCAAGAAGCCAAAATAACTTTCACTCACAAGACATGAGGAAGGCAAAATTTAGCCAAGAAACTTTCTCCCACCACTGAAATTCCTCTTATATGGATTGGTCTACCCGTGCCAGATAATGTTCTAGGTGCTAGGAACAGAGTATATAAAACGGACAAAGCTCACAGCTCATGAAACATTCTACTTGGGGAATAAATAAATAACATCTATAGTATAAAAATATATCTATACATATAACAAATAATAAATCAGAGAAAAGGGATTAGAAATATTAGAGTAGGGCAGTCTGGAAGTCCTCCCTGAAAAGGGGACATTTGAGCAAATTCTTAAAGGATGGAGGAAGAAAATTGTGTTGACATCTAAGAGGAAGATTCTAGAAAGAGGAAAAAGTCAGTGGAAAGGCACAGAGGTCCAAGTGTGCCAGGTGTGTTTAGGGGAGAGCAAGAAACCCTGTGGTACTGGATCAGAGTGAGCAAGACAGGGCTTGAAAACAGCATATGAAAACAGTCCAAAGAATTGGTGGTAGTGGAGTTCCCATGGTGGCGCAGTGGTTAACAAATCCGACTAGGAACTATGAGGTTTCGCGTTCGGTCCCTGCCCTTGCTCAGCGGGTTAACGATCCGGCGTTGCTGTGAGCTGTGGTGTAGGTTGCAGACGCGGCTCGGATCCCGCGTTGCTGTGGCTCTGGCTTAGGCCGGCAGCTACAGCTTCGATTCGACCCCTAGCCTGGGAACCTCCATATGCCGCGGGATCGGCCCAAGAAATAGCAAAAAAACAAAACAAAACAAAACAAAAAAGAATTGATGGTAGAGAATGTTTCTGGGGGGAAAAAAAATCACATTAGAGAAATAATTACCTTCAGATATTTGAGAAACATCACTGAAAAAAAAAAAGCAGATTTATTTTATGTGACTATAGGGGCCAGAATTAGGTCCATTGAGAAGTTACAAGACAGAAAACTTTAGTTCATAGCAAGATCTATAAAATAATTAATGTAGGCCAAATATAAAATTAGGTGTAAAACTGGAGGAGTTTAAACAAAGGCCAGAGTTTTAGTTTGCATCAGTTTGCTAGGGCTCCCATAATAAATAAGAATCTAAAGAATATATATATATATTCTTTAGATTCTTTTCCACATAGGTTATTACAAGATATTGAATATAGTTCTCTGTGCTGTACAGTGGGACCTTCTTTATCTATTTTATATATAGTAGTATGTATCCCTCTCTTAATCCCAAATTCCCAAATTATCCTTCCCCTGCCTTTCACCTTTGGTAACCATAAGTTTGTTTTCTGTGTCTGTGAGTCTCTTTCTATTTAGTAAATAAGTTCATCTGTATAATTTCATTATATTCCACATATAAGTGATATCATAGGATATTTGTCTTTGTCTTATTTACTTCACTTAGTATAATAATCTCTAGGTCCATCAGTGTTGCCACAAATGGTATTATTTCATTCTTTTGTATGGCTGAGTAATATACCATTGTATGCCTATATATATACTGCATGCATGTATATAGATGTACAATGGTATATATATTTACACACACATACACACACACAGAGAGATTGAAAGAGAGGGAGGAAGAGAGATGAACATTTTGGTTGCTTCCATGTCTTGGCTATTATAAATAGTGCTGCTATGAACATTGGGGTGCATGTATATTTTTGAACTAGAGTCTTCATCTTTTCCAGATACATGCCCAGGAGTGTGATTGCTAGATTATATGGTAACTCGATTTTTAGATTATTAAGGAACTTCCATGCTATTCTCTATAGTGGCTGTACCAGTTTACATTTCCACCAACAGTGTAGAAGGGTTCCTGTTTCTCCAACCCTCTCCAGCATTTACAGTTTGTACTTTTTGATGATGGCCATTCTGACTGATGTGAGATGGTACTTCATTATAGTTTTTATTTGCATTTCTCTATTAATTAGTGATTTGAGCATCTTTAAATGTGTCTATTGGCCATCTGTATGTCTTCTTTGGAGAAATGTCTGTTAGGCCTTCTGCCCATTTTTTATTGGGGTTTTTGTTTTTTTGATATTGGGCTATATGAGCTGTTTGTGTATTTTAGAAATTAATTCCTTGTTGGTCAAATCATTTGCAAATATTTTCTCCCCTTGTGTAGGCTGTCTTTGTGTTTTTGTTATAGTTTCCTTTACTGTGAAAAAGCTCTTAAGTTTAATTAGGTCCCATTTGTTTATTTTGGTTTTTATTTCCATTACTCTAGAAGATAGATCCAAAAAAATATTGTTGCGATTTATGTCAAAGAGTATGCTGATTATGTTTTCTTCTGGGAGTTTCATAGTATCCAGTCTTGCATTTAGGTCTTTAATCCATTTTGAGTTTATTTTTGTATATAGTGTTAGAGAATGTTCTAATTTCATTTTTTTTACATGTTGCTGTCCAGTTTTCCCAGTGCCACTTACTGAAAAGACTGTCTTTTCTCCATTGTATATTCTTGCCTCCTTTATTGTAGATTAATTGACCATAACTGCCTTGGTTTATTTCTGGACTTTCTATACTGTTCCATTGATCTATGCTTCTGTTTTTGTGCCAGTAGTATACTATTTTGATTACTGTAGCTTTGTAGTATAGTCTGAGGTCAGGGAGCATGATTCCTCCAGCTCCATTTTTCTTTCTCAAGATTTTTCAGCTCTTCAGGATCTTCTGTGTTTCTATACAAATTTTAAAATCTTTTGTTCTAGTTCTGTGAAAAATGCCATTGGCAATTTGATAGGTGTTGCATTAAATCTGTAGGTTGCCTTGGGAAGTGTGGTCATTTTAATAATATTGATTCTTCCAATCTAAGAACATAGTATATGCTTCTATCTCTTATTTCATCAGCATCTTAAAGTTTTTAGAGTACAGGTTTATTCCTAGGTATTTTATTCTTTTTGATGTGATGGTAAATGGGATTTTTTCTTTAATTTCTCTTTCTGATATTTCATTGTTAGTATATAGAAATACAACGTATTCCTGTATATTAAATTTGTGTCCTGCTACTTAACCAAATTCTTTGATGAGCTGTCATAGTTTTTTAGTAGTATCTTTGGGATTTTCTATATATGGTATTATGTCATCTGTAAACAGTGACAGTTTTTTTTTTTTACTTTTTATTTTTTTGTCTTTTTGCCTTTTCTAGGGCCGCTTCCCACAGCATATGGAGGTTCCCAGGCTAGGGGTCTAATCAGAGCTGTAGCCACCGGCCTATGCCACAGCCACAGCAACACAGGATCCAAGCCGCGTCTGTGACCTACACCACAGCTCACAGCAACGCCGGATCCTTAACCCACTGAGCAAGGGCAGGGACCGAACCCGCAACCTCATGGTTCCTTGTCGGATTCGTTAACCACTGGACCACAACGGGAACTCCCAACAGTGACAATTTTAATTCTTCCTTTCTAATTTAGATTTTTTTTTACATCATTTTCTTATCTGATTGCTGTAGCTAGGATTTCCTACTATGTTGAGTAAAAGTGGCAGGAGCAAGCATCCTTATATTGTTTCTGATTGTAGAGGGAATTCTTTTAGCTTTTCACTGTTGAATATGATGATAGCTGTGGGTTTGTCATATATGGCCTTTATTATATTGATATATGTTTCCTCTGTGCCCACTTTCTGAAGACTTTTTATCATAAACGGATGTTGAATTTTGTCAAAAATTTTTTCTGCAGCTATTAAGATGATCATTTGGTTCTTATTCTTCAATTTTTTAATGTGGTGTATTACACTGATTGATTTGTGGATATTGAAAAATCTTTGCATCACTGGGATAAATCCCACTTGATCATGGTGTATGATGCTTTTAATGTATTGTTGGATTCAGTTTGCCAACATTTTGTTGAGGATTTTTGTATCTGTGTTCATCAGTGTTATTGTCCTGTGATTTTCTTTTTTTGTGGTGTCTTTGTCTGGTTTTGGTATCAGGATGATTGTGGCCTCACAGAATGAGTTCAGAAGTATTCCTTCTGTAATTTTTTTGAAATAATTTCAGAAGGATAGCTATTAAGTCTTCTCTAAACGTTTTGTAGAATTTACCTGTGAAGCCATCTAGTCCTGGACTTTGTTCAATGGGAATTTTTTCATTACTGGTTCGATTTTAGTACTAGTAATTGGTCTATTCATATTTTCTCTCTGTGTTTATCTCTGTTTATTTTAAATATACCTCAAATCATAATTTGGCCTTAGAGGAGTAAATCTGAAGGTTTGTTGGTGGAAGTCAGAGAAGATGGAGACAAATGCAGCACTATGAAGGGACTGAGTGCCTAGTATTAAATGAATTTTTTTTTTTTGGCTATTCTATATTTCTCACATACTAGATGGTAAGCTCCATAAGAGAAGTCTCTCATTTTATTCCTCAAACTGTTCCTAGCACACAGTAGGTATATATTCAGTAAGTATGTGTTAAATGAATAACTACTTTCAGTGAAAATTTGAGGCCCAGGAAGTTTAAATAAAGTGCTTTCCCAGATTCTCATGTCAGAGTTGGATCTAAAACCTGAGTCTCCTTGTTCCTAATACAGTGAATAACCAGTATTAGGAAAACCTGGGTTTCAAAATTTATATATCGCTCTTCAAAGCAGTATTAAAGAAATTTACAGCAATTTCAAAGGCTGAAATGAGGCAGAAAAGAATGATGTCCCACTTCATGTCAAGATTATCCTAAATCATTGTAAACACTGTATTTATTCTGTTGAAAAGTTAAATTTTGTTGATGATGTAGCTGTTAAATAATTAAAACAAATGCCTTGGAAAATCTATAAATGATCTAACAAAACTAGTTATTTGTTGAACAATACAAAAGAAAATGAAATTTTGAAAGTTATCAAAAGTCTTGACCTTCTTCCTGTTACACACACTTTATTTTTCAAGGACTACAGTTGAAATTTTGAAAATATAATTCCTTGAGATATAAAGTTAAATTGTGTATAAATGTAGCAGATACTTTTTTTCACAAAACTTACCAGTAATAGGACTGTTTATGCAATTAGAAATAACCTTGAATCTCTTATTCCTCAGTTTAACAGACTACATACAGCATAAGATTGAAAAGTTAGAGGAATTGTATTTCACTGTAGTATTTACTCTTGGATGCTTAGTGGCATTATTAAGTAGAAACGAGTTACTCCACCCATATTTAAAACTATATATATATATATATACACACACATATATATATACACACACACATATATATACAGCTGTTTTATTTTCTATAAATAACTAGTACTGGAGAAATATTTTTAGAATGGCCAGGGACTATAGAATGAAGTCTCTAGTTAATTACAGAGCTGCTACTAGATAATTTCTACAAAATATACAAAGTAGATCTAAATCAACAGAAATGAAGACATGTAACATGCCTGTATATGGAAGTTGAAAATTGTATCTCTAATCACATAATCATAAAAGTGCCCCCCTTGCTAAGTTTCTAAAAAGCATAGTGTTGCAAAATAAAACAAATAGTTTGCTGGAGATTTTTTTTTTTTTTCATCTTAGAAGTGGCCTCATTTTTTGACCTAGTAAACTCACTTCTGGAAGATTACTCTAAGGAAATAATCAAAAGGAAGAAAAATACTATATGTTTTGAAGATGTTCATTGCAGTATTATATATATAATTGGAAAAACCTTAATGTCCAACAATAGGAAGATATTTAATTAAAGTCTATCCACTACATGTAATATACAATCACTAAATGCATAATATAAAATTCTCATTGTAAAGAAATATGTGTTTTATCTGTGTGTTTCATTAAACAGTTAAATCCCAAGCAATTCAGCTATTATCATATACATATGTGTGTAACTTTGTGAATGCTACTGGGGTTTAAGGGTATGGAAAACAAAACCAAAGAAATAGCACCCCTTATAAAATTTTGTCTTAAGAATACTTAATCTTGCTTGGTTAGGCTATATGCACATGACATATTGACAAAGGCCTTCAGGTTCCCAGGGTAATTACAGGTCACACCTTAACAATCACTGTTTAGGCTTTCTTATTCATTGTAGTTAGCCTCATGAAGCAGAGAAATTTAGTGTATTGATTCTGGGTATTTTGCTAGCTTCCTCAAGTCATTTTGGAATCCTTTTTAGGCAATATGAAGTAACTGTATATTTCAGTGCACATCTTTGCTTTAGAAACACAATTTTCGGCTTCGCAGCCCAAAGATGCATTCCATGTATGAATAGGGTCTTTGTGCAACAAGAGTAAAGTCATCAGCTTCTATGCTATGAAGAAGAAATGTTCATCTTCTAATGTGCATATATGTAAGCCACCTCTTTAAATCAGCCCCCTTAAATGGCACTGAGTATGCTTCTGTGTGTGACACATCAATGTCCATTAATTGCATGAAGAGAACTGAGATTCCAATGGCAAAATCTGGAAAAGTAGATATACAAAGAAAAGTGGAAGCATCTGTTTAATATATACGACATTAGAATTTAATTTTACCTCTGTGATGCTTTTGTGTGGCTGCAGTGTTACAGCAGAGCACATAAGCATAGCCGTGCAGTGTCAGCAGGTGCATGCCACCAAATTACTGCTTTTAATTTGCATATTCATCTGCTAAGAAGCATGTCATTATCATATCAAAGGGATACTAAGCAACATCTAGCTTGGAGAGATGTGGCATAGTTTCAATAGGAGCAATTAATGCAAGATGAGGACTCTCTTTCTGTCATGTCTCCCAGGGCTAGCTGTAATCGGGCTGATTATTGGATACCAATAAGACTGAGGGCCCAATTGGCACAGAATGAGAGAAGAACTGGAAAGGGAGCCTGCTAGTCCTCTCCACTGTACACTTGATGGCAACATGATGCTCTGGTCACTCAAAAGAATCCTGTCCCTATTATAGATGCTCTCTATGTGCACTCACCTATTTCACTTGTCATAAAATGACCAAATGCAGGCCAAAGTAGTTATGTATTAAAAACAAAAAAAGAATGATCCTGATTTAGGAGGGCATGTAAAAAAAATGTTAAAGAGACACTAAAGTTATGTTCACAAATATAGGTTTTATTACTTAGGTAAATTTCATTCAAACAAACAAATATCATTTTCCTTCTTCAAACATTTATTGGGCACCTGAGTATACATCAGACAGTGTCAGGCATTGAAGATGCAGACACTAACTAGTCATAGCGCCTAATCTCAATGAACTTGCAGTTGAACAGGGGAGATAAACATGTAAACTAAAAAAAAACAAAACAAACAAAAAAAACAAAAAAAACTTGGATAACATTTCTTTCTTATTGTTTATGAACTTTGGAAAGGTCAAAAACATGCAAAACCATCCTTTTGATATGACAGTAAGGATACATGGCATCATTTCTTTTCAGAAAGTCTTTAAAAACAGAATTTAAAATTTTAGTTTAATTTTAGAAATGATCTCACCTTTTCTTGTGGTGGTAGCTAAAAACAGTGTACAAATGTGTTATGTGAACAGTAGAAGTATAGACAATTTTTTCAATTGTTCTATTGTTTCTTAATCTTTCATTGGATGCACTGGTAAAGTAAGTGCTTTTTAAAAACAGGAATCGTTAATAGCTTTCTTCCTACAGTGTCTGAAATGGGATGGAACATACACTTTTACTACTTTGTTCAGCAAACATATGTTGAACACTCACTATGTGCCAAGCACTACTATAAGAACTGAGAATACAGCTGTGAACAAAACAGGCCAAGTGCTGCCCCTGAGTTTACATTTACATGTGCTCCTGTCTATAAATACATGCCCCTAGACATGCCTATTGGAAAGCTCAATGACATTCATTCAACAAGCATTTACTAACACCTTATGTGGCAGACTAAAGAAGTGAAAGAAATATAAAATTCCCAAATGACCAGTAGACCTAGAACCAAATAGCTATGTGGAACAAAACTTAAAAATAAGAAGCTATTCTCTTATGGGTGTACAACCTTCCAAATAGTGCCAGACATCTCAGTATAGCTCCAGAAAGTTCATCAACCACCTTCTTAGCAATTACTGTTTAAATTTCAGGGAGAGGTATGGAACCTTATTAGGCATCAGAGTCAGGCACTTTGGATGCATTTTTTATTTAATACTCAAAGAAATCCTCTAAGATGTATGCTAATATACCCAACTTGCTAATAAAGAAACCAAGGCTTAGAGAGTTTACGTTTTCCAAAGTCACCCAGTTAGTAAGTAACTGGGTGGGATTGGAACTCAGTTTTGTAATACCAAACATGTGTTCTATCCACAGTTCTTTTTAACACAGCATTCAGTGGCCTAGTCTGATCTATTTTGTAGCAATGAACTTGAATATCAGAACTAACTTACATGACTGTAGCTAATCACTTTGAGCAAGAACAATATTTGCCCAATACTACTCTTATACTTTATCATAATGAGGATTATGGGTTAAATGATGTATACTATATCAAAACTACTTATTAAAAAGTTAAACAAATGAAAAAATATGGTTTCTTTGTCTGTATGTTACTACTATGGCTCACTTTTCATCAAATGGAGAGGATCTTTGTCTTTAATTAACTTTATGCTGAGAACTGGGGAGTCAGGATTTTTGCTTTGTTTAAATTGGCTGTTTGGTAGATTTGAAAGAGGTTCTGACTTGGAGTGAGAAAACCGGGACTCAAATCCTGGTTGTGGAAAATACTTAGCTAGTGAGAGCTTCAGTCTTCTCATCTGTAAAATGAAGAATTTATTCTGTCTGCTGTCTTAGGTTTCCAGGTCTAGCTTTCTATGATTCTATGAGAAATAGCTAGCAAGGGTCATAGTATGTACTGTACTTCAAATACAGTACATA
The DNA here is from genome assembly GCF_016906955.1 of Phacochoerus africanus. Lineage (NCBI taxonomy): Eukaryota > Metazoa > Chordata > Mammalia > Artiodactyla > Suidae > Phacochoerus > Phacochoerus africanus. The sequence continues at coordinate 199,795,796 of NC_062544.1, forward strand.
AAATATTTGAATATCCCATACTTCCTTCATCCTCCTTTCCTGCAAAAAAAAAAATAAATAAAATTGTCTGTTATGTTTTTAAATAATACCTTTATGTAAAACTTCAGTAATTACTAATTATTGATTAAATGTTTTCTTCTCACAAAAACTGACTGCATTACAGCACTGAATGTTTACTTATTTCTTTGTTACCAAGAAGAAAAAAAGGATGGAGAGAAGGAAGGAAGGAAAGAAAGAAGGAAAGAAATAGAAAAAGAAAGGGAAAGAAAGGAAGCCAAACATTGGTATATGTATGTTATATATTAAAACATAGGACAGTTGTGTTACATTGAATGCATATATGTATGCATGTTACAGACATATAAATGATCATATTGAAAACTTCTTACAGTTGCCAAGGAGGAAGGGGGAGGAAGTGGGATGGACTGGGAGTTTGGGGTTAGTAGATTCAAACTATTACATTTGGTGTGGATAAGCAATGAAGTGCTACTGTACAACAAGGGAGCTATATCCAATCTCTTGGGACAGAACATAATGGAAGATAGTATGAGAAAAAGAATGTGTATATATGTATGGCTGGGTCACCATGATGTACAGCAGAAATTGATACGACATGTAAATCAACTATACTATAATTAAAAATTTTTTAAATATATAAAAATAAAACTTCAAATTCTGATTTTTTTTTCTGCCATAGCAGAATGAGGAAAATGTTGCTTTTTGACAAGTTCATATTCCAAGTAGCTTATGGCATCCTTTAAGTGAAATGGTGGGTTCCACAAATGATGGAGTTCTACAGAAACCTGAAATATTTAGTTTTCCTGTCCTGCCAACAGGAATCAGCTTTATGAATTAATCATGAATTTGGTGAATTTACACATATTTATATTCATAACTATATTCATAGTATTTATGACTATTAAGTTAAATATCATTCAATTATCATCTACTCTGGGCATTTGGATACTTTTTTTCTTTTCTTTGACAATCCAAAAGACACAATGGGGTTTAACTGACAAATGTATACTCACCCTTGAGAAGTTCCTTTATTACAACATACAGGGAAATTTGCATCAATTTAATAAACCAGCCACTTCTCTTAAGTCCCATTACACTAGAGTAACCCTATAATTGTTAGAGCCAACAGAAGTCTGAGTATTCAAAAAGGCTACTGTATTCTTTCTTAAAATGATATTTTGCATATTAAATTAGTCATATACTCGGAGTTCCCGTCATGGCGCAGTGGTTAACGAATCCGACTAGGAACCATGAGGTTGCGGGTTCGGTCCCTGCCCTTGCTCAGTGGGTTAACGATCCGGCGTTGCCATGAGCTGTGGTGTAGGTTGCAGACGCGGCTCGGATCCCGCGTTGCTGTGGCTCTGGCGTAGGCCGGTGGCTACAGCTCCGATTGGACCCCTAGCCTGGGAACCTCCATATGCCGCGGGAGCGGCCCAAGAAATAGCAACAACAACAACAATAACAACAACAACAACAACAAAAATTAGTCATATACTCATAATCAGCTAACAGCAATACATAAATTATTATTAAGTTTTTTGCTATCAGAATATGTGAGGGATTCTTATATCTTATTTTTTTCAATTTAATCTTATTGGAGTATAGTTGACTAACAGTGTTGTATTAGTTTCAGGTGTAGAGCAAGCAAATTGGTCATACATGTAAATATATCCATTCTTTTTTCCCACATAGGTTATTATAAACTATTGGATAGATTTTCCTATGCTGTACAGTAGATTCTCATTAATCATCTATTTTATGCAATAGTGTGTGTATGTTATTCTCACCTTCCCAGTTCTTCCCTCCACCAACAGTTTCACCTATGGAAACCATTGGTTTTGTAATCTGTGAGTTTGTTTCTGTTTTATAAATAAGTTCTTCTGTATATTTTTATTAGATTCCACATTTAAGTGATATATATATTTATCTTTCTCTGACTTATTTCACTCAATATGATTTGATCATCTCTAGGTCCATCCATGTTGCTACAGATGGTATTATTTCATTCCTTTTTAATTGATGAATAATATTCCATTGTATATATGCACCATATCTTCTTCCTCTGTCGATGGACATTTGGGTTTCTTCCATGTCTTGGCTGTTGTAAATAGTGCTTCACTGAACATTGGTGTGCATGTATCTTTCTGAATTACGGTGTCGTCCAAATAGACACCCAGGAGTGGTATTGCTGGATTATACAGTAGGTCTATATTTAGTTTTTCAAGGAACCTCTATATTGTCTTCCATAGTGGTTGCACCAATTTATATTCCTACAAATGGTGTAGGAGGGTTCCCTTTTCTCCATACTCTCTCTAGCATTTATTGTTTGTATACATTTTGATGATAGCCATTCTGACTGCTGTGAGGTGATAACCTCATTGTAGTTTTGACTCTAATAAGTAGTGATGGTGAGTATCTTTTCATGTGTTTTTGGCCATCTTGGATATATTCTAATTGATATGTTTAAGCCTGCATTCACACAAGGAGGTATTCAGGATCACTTTTGTTTTCAGGAGACCCTAATTCAGACCAGAAGCTTAACGAATCTCACACACAGCTCTGTTAAAGGCATACTCAAAAGACAGAAACTTTCACAAATAAATCACATCTTCAACTATCAGTTCATTTTATGCCCTTCCATCAGTCTTGGTACAATTTTCCAAACTTCTAAAAAATAATTGTAAGCCTCAGATAAATGTTAAAACTTTTAAAACTTTGAGTAGATTTTTTTACTCATAATGGAGGAAGTCTTTGTATCAGCTTTTCCCTTCATAGCTTATAATTATGATGAAATTTCTTGGCAAGTCTGCTTACAAACCTGTCTCCTCCATGTTTGGCCACTATGGTAGGGAATGAGAACCTCAATGCTCTTATGGGAAGGATTCAAAGTACTTCATCCACCATTCGTAAACATCATTGTATTGGTATTTGTATAATATATTTATGAGTACTTATACAACCAAGTTTTTTTTTATTTATTTTTTTCCCCACTGTACAGCAAGGGGATCAAGTTATCCTTACATGTATACATTTTTCCCCCCACCCTTTGTTCTGTTGCAACATGAGTATCTAGACATAGTTCTCAATGCTACTCAGCAGGATCTCCTTGTAAATCTATTCTAAGTTGCCCAAGCTCCCGATCCCTCCCACTCCCTCCCTCTCCCATCAGGCAGCCACAAGTCTTTTCTCCAAGTCCATGATTTTCTTTTCTGTGGAGATGTTCATTTGTGCTGGATATTAGATTCCAGTTATAAGTGATATCATATGGCATTTGTCTTTGTCTTTCTGGCTCATTTCACTCAGTAGGAGAGTCTCTAGTTCCATCCATGTTGCTGCAAATGGCATTATGCCATTCTTTTTTATGGCTGAGTAGTATTCCATTGTGTATATATACCACTTCTTCCGAATCCAATCATCTGTTGATGGACATTTGGGTTGTTTCCATGTCCTGGCTATTGTGAATAGCCATGGGTAGTATGGCCATTTTTACAATATTGATTTTCCCAATCCAGGAACATGGATGTGCATGTGTCTCTTTTAGGTAGAGTTTTGTCCGGATATATGCCCAAGAGTGGGATTGTGGGGTCATATGGTAGTTCTATGTATAGATTTCTAAGGTATCTCCAAACTGTTCTCCATAGTGGCTGTACCAGTTTACATTCCCACCAACAGTGCAGGAGGGTTCCCTTTTCTCCACAGCCCCTCCAACACTTGTTATTTGTGGACTTATTAATGATGGCCTTTCTGACTGGTGTGAGGTGGTATCTCATGCTTGTTTTGATTTGCATTTCTCTTATAATCAGCGATGTTGAGCATTTTTTCATGTGTTCGCCGGCCATCTGTATATCTTCCTTGGAGAACAGTCTATTCAGGTCTTTTGCCCATTTTTACATTGGTTGATTGGCTTTTTTGCTGTTGAGTTGTATAAGTTGCTTATATATTCTAGAGATTAAGCCCTTGTCCATTGCATCATTTGAAACTATTTTCTCCCATTCTGAAAGTTGTCTTTTTGTTTTCTTTTGGGTTTCCTTTGCTGTGCAAAAGCTTTTCAGTTTGATGAGGTCCCACGGGTTTATTTTTGCTCTTATTTCTATTGCTTTGGGAGACTGACCTGAGAAAATATTCATGATGTTGATGTCAGAGAGTGTTTTGCCTATGTTTTCTTCTAGGAGTTTGATGGTGTCCTGTTGCATATTTAAGTCTTTCAGCCATTTTGAGTTTATTTTTGTGCATGGTGTGAGGGTGTGTTCTAGTTTCATTGCTTTGCATGCAGCTGTCCAGGTTTCCCAGCAATGCTTGCTGAATAGACTTTCTTTTTCCCATTTGATGTTCTTGCCTCCCTTGTCAAAGATTAATTGACCATAGGTGTCAGGGTTTATTTCCGGGTTCTCTATTCTGTTCCATTGGTCTGTCTTTCTGTTTTGATACCAGTACCACGCTGTTTTGATGACTGTGGCTTTGTAATATTTTTTGAAGTCTAGGAGAGTTATGCCTCCTGCTTGGTCTTTGTTTCTCAGGATTGCTTTGGCGATTCTGGGTCTTTTGTTGTTCCATATAAATGTTTGGATTGTTTGTCCTAGTTCTGTGGAAAATGTCATGGGTAATTTGATAGGGATTGCATTGACTCTGTAGATTGCTTTGGGTAGTATGGCCATTTTTACAATATTGATTTTCCCAATCCAGGAACATGGAATATCTTTCCATTTCTTTACATCTTCTTTAATTTCTTTGATTAAAGTTTTATAGCTCTTGGCATATAGGTCCTTTACCTCCTTGGTCAGGTGTATTCCGAGGTATTTGATTTTGTGAGGTGCAACTTTAAAAGGTATTGTATTTTTGTATTCCTTTTCTACTATTTCATTGCTGGTATACAGAAATGCGACTGACTTCTGAATGTTAGTCTTATAGCCTGCTACTTTGCTGAATTGATTAATCAGTTCAAGTAGTTTTGGGGTTGAGTCCTTAGGGTTTTCTATGTATAGTATCATGTCATCTGCATACGGTGACAGTTTTATCTCTTCTCTTCGTATGTGGATGCCTTTTATTTCTTTTGTTTGTCTAACTGCTGTGGCTAGGACTTCCAAAACTATGTTGAATAGCAGTGGTGAGAGTGGGCATCCCTGTCTTGTTCCAGATTTGAGTGAGAAGGTATACAACCAAGTTTTAGATTTCCAAGGAAAGATAGATAAGCTGCTTTCATTCATGTATGTATGTATATATTATCAACAGTGAAGCTAATTGTATTATTGGATATAGTAGAATAAGAAAATGTGGTGCTCTTTAAAAGAAAATAAACTTTATTGATACAGTTCAAATGGCCAGAAATTATGTTTGTATCAAAAAATAAAAGCTACAAATTTAAAATTTTAAGTGATGTCTATAACAAACTACTGCAGTTGAAAGTGAAGAAAGAATTCTAGTATCACACATAAGATTTACTGTTGGTAGGGGAGGAGATATATGAATGGAGGAAAGTAAAATTATGCCATTAATAACATGGGGAAAAATGCACCATGGACAAATTTTATTTTAACTGCACAAAATCTAAAGAGTAGTAGATGCATTATATGCCTATGTTATGCAAAGTCATAGCTAGAAATCCTTGATCCAATTCTATAACAATGTGTATACATGTTAACTAGACTTATTGTGGTGATCATTTAACAATGTATACAAATATCAAATCATTATGTTATACACCTGAAACTACTATAATGTACATCAATTATGCCTCAATTAAAAAAATTCAGTAATTTGGAAATCCTTGTTCCAGTTAGGAAGAATACATGGCAGAAAGGTAAATGTATAATTATTTAATTAAAGTGAACCTAGAACAAGAGCAAATTTTGAAACCATCCAAAGCCATATAATAAGAGTATGTTTATATGGCAAAAGAGAAGTAAGCCAGATGGAAAATTGATGACACACAGGTATGTTTTGTTTGGCTGCTTTAAAAGAAGGGAAATTTTACAGTTAAAATATCTAGAATTTTTTTCTTTTTAAGAAAAACAGAAGAAAACATGTCCTTCCTACATGACAGGTGGCAGGAACTTGGCAGTGGATGTCCACTTCAGATTGAATCTCTTCTGATTTGCCATAGTCCCCACAGCTCCTCTCATTTTCCACCCAGACTGGTTTACCTACTTGATGTGGCTTTTGAATGTTCAACCCTGATATGCTAAATAATAGTTTTCTGTAAATAATACTTGAAGTATTAGAGAAGTTTATACCAGTCTCAAAATTAGTTACATAATAGAATCACCTGAGAAGATCTAAAAAGAAATGTATGGACCCTGTTCCAGGCTATATAAATCAGAATCTCTTGAGGTAGCGTGTGTTTTTTTTTTTTAATTTCTCAGCTGATTTTAATGTTCAGTCAGGGATGCAGTTTAGGTATCAAAAGACAAGATGATTTCTAGTTTGTTCTTAATTCTGTTTTTTATTGGTTGTGTCTGTGAAAACATATGCACACACAGACAGACATTTGGCATTACAAAACAATTGCCCTCGGGGATGGGGGGATGTGCCTAGGCTGTGGGATGGAAATCCTGTGAAATCAGATTGTTATGATCATTATACAACTACAGATGTGATAAATTCATTTGAGTAATAAAAAATTTAAAAAAAAACAAAAACAAAAAACAAATGCCCTTACTGAATGTTTAACACTTGGGAGTATGTATTGTTTTATTTGGTATAGGCAAAGAATTAACTAATCTCCTAAACTGAGTTTGTTTTGACCCAATTCTACATGGTGTTTGTATACCCTAGTTTGTTAAACTACTGAAACAAAGCAAATATCTGAATTATGGTGCCTATTTGCTGTAGGTATCAAATATCTTCACATGACTAAGCTTCACCTTTGCATGTACTGGGTCCAACCAGACCTCTGGCTCTGAGCAATTAGGTTTTAGTATAGATCTCATGGGCAAAGCTTGTATCTTTCCTGGTGCTTCAGGCTTGTTTGGGGCACCACATCCAGAGCCCAGTTTGACCAATCAATCAAAAAAATGATACTGGTTAGCTGGTAACTTTAAAAAAAATAAGAAATTGCACTAATTTAGCTGGTGGAATTATTCCAGGTAGATAGGTTTGCTTGTGTAGCCTAGCTATACTATGAATGCTGTTATTGTATTTTATTAAATTGTTGAAAAAATTCAATGTAATTTTTCTGTGGATCAATTCAAATATTACTAGATCTGGAGATAAGGAAGAAGAAAGTGGAAAAAATAATTATTTACTCATAGCAAAATGTGAAACAATTTTTGCTTTAAAATAAACTCCATGCATTATAGATGAGTATTTGTTTTTAGAGGCCTCACTCAGGGGAAAAAAAACAAAAAAAAACCTTGCAAATTACTTCCTTCTTTTGGAATATGTCTTTACCAGTAAGTGTACTGGAAATTATGCTACATAAAGTGTTTTCTAAAGTGGTTCTAAAATTAGAACTTTTACTTCAGGCATAACGTATTTTGATACATCATAAAATTTTGTGAAGAACAATTTTGAAGCGAGATTCAAGATTGCAGTGTTGTCTATTTTAGTGAATAGAGTGCTGGTAGTAAATTTCAGAATTTGGATATTCCCCCAAAATTAGAAACCAGAGAATCACTGCAGTTTGCCTCAATTAAGGCATGGGTGTGTGCCTCCTTTCAACAGGTCACTAGTATATGTTAAATAATCACTCAGCATCAATACTCTTTATTAAAATTCTCTATCTCAGCTAATTTTAGGTCATTAATTCTCAAAGCATCTTTACACATAAGAATACAAATAAAAATCTATTTTTCATATAGAATACAGAGACAGAGAATATACCTTGTGAAGATGAGGTTGAAATTGCATAAAGCTTACAGCAGTGAACTGAGCAAAATATTATAACCTGTACAACAGAAAGAGAGAAAGAAATGTGTATGCATGTATGTACACATGCATACCTATACTATATATTAATACGTATAACAGATTTTGACGTGAATGTCATGACCTCAAATTCTTTAAGATAACATAAATTTTTTAGTTGGAAACAGGTTGACTATAAACAGCAAAACCCAATTCAAACTAACCTAAGCAATGAGTGGGCTTTATTAGCTGGCATACTATAAAATCCAGGGTGCGGACCTGGCTTCATTCAGTGGCAAGTGATGTCATCAGGGCTCTATCTTGGGTTTTTTTTTCTCAGACTCTCTCCATTTGACTTTAGGATGGCACCGAAAATCTTCCCTCTCTCCAAATCTCTCCTTCCATCATGGACAGTCCAGCCACCTCCTGGAAAGAATCGTTTGGTTTCAGTAGCTCTAATAGGAAAAAAACAGGATACCACCCTTATTAGCCTGGCTTGGGGCCCCTGGTCTGCTGTATACCTATCACCATGGCCTAAGGGATAGTGTCCTCTAATTGCCTGGGTCCACATCATGTGCCCACCCTTGTATCTGAGTGAGGGATGAAGGAGCTAGGGTCATTCTTCTTTCCCCCAGCCAGGGGAAGAGGGTTCTCTCCTGGAAGAGAGACTTCTGTGACCAGGAGAATGTGGAGAAGGGCAGCAGCTAGACAAAAACAACATATGCTTCACTTCTACATACAAAGCCCATTGTATCTGGCCACTGCTTTCCAGCATAGCCTTATTAATTCTAATTCCCCATAAATAAATTTTCAAGTCGAGCTAGAGCCAGTTACTAGGATTTCCTGAATTTGATGTGTATGTTGGATGAATTAATGAGCAACTGTCAGTATAGGTGCCTCTATTCTATTACTGCGTATACGGAAAACTTGAGGCCTCCTGAATTAACTGAAAATTCCAGATAACTAAAGATAATCAGTGTTGTTCCAGAGTGATCTTTATTATTTCAGAGAATGTTAAATAAGAAAGTGGGCTTATTAATGATGGTTTTATATGAGTAGGATGCTTCTGTCTATGTAGGGATGGATCTAAAATTTCCAGCTGAATCTACAGAGTCAATGCAATCCCTATCAAATTACCCATGACATTTTCCACAGAACTAGGACAAACAATCCAAACATTTATATGGAACAACAAAAGACCCAGAATCGCCAAAGCAATCCTGAGAAACAAAGACCAAGCAGGAGGCATAACTCTCCTAGACTTCAAAAAATATTACAAAGCCACAGTCATCAAAACAGCGTGGTACTGGTATCAAAACAGAAAGACAGACCAATGGAACAGAATAGAGAACCCGGAAATAAACCCTGACACCTATGGTCAATTAATCTTTGACAAGGGAGGCAAGAACATCAAATGGGAAAAAGAAAGTCTATTCAGCAAGCATTGCTGGGAAACCTGGACAGCTGCATGCAAAGCAATGAAACTAGAACACACCCTCACACCATGCACAAAAATAAACTCAAAATGGCTGAAAGACTTAAATATGCAACAGGACACCATCAAACTCCTAGAAGAAAACATAGGCAAAACACTCTCTGACATCAACATCATGAATATTTTCTCAGGTCAGTCTCCCAAAGCAATAGAAATAAGAGCAAAAATAAACCCGTGGGACCTCATCAAACTGAAAAGCTTTTGCACAGCAAAGGAAACCCAAAAGAAAACAAAAAGACAACTTTCAGAATGGGAGAAAATAGTTTCAAATGATGCAATGGACAAGGGCTTAATCTCTAGAATATATAAGCAACTTATACAACTCAACAGCAAAAAAGCCAATCAACCAATGTAAAAATGGGCAAAAGACCTGAATAGACTGTTCTCCAAGGAAGATATACAGATGGCCGGCGAACACATGAAAAAATGCTCAACATCGCTGATTATAAGAGAAATGCAAATCAAAACAAGCATGAGATACCACCTCACACCAGTCAGAAAGGCCATCATTAATAAGTCCACAAATAACAAGTGTTGGAGGGGCTGTGGAGAAAAGGGAACCCTCCTGCACTGTTGGTGGGAATGTAAACTGGTACAGCCACTATGGAGAACAGTTTGGAGATACCTTAGAAATCTATACATAGAACTACCATATGACCCCACAATCCCACTCTTGGGCATATATCCGGACAAAACTCTACCTAAAAGAGACACATGCACCCGCATGTTCATTGCAGCACTATTCACAATAGCCAGGACATGGAAACAACCCAAATGTCCATCAACAGATGATTGGATTCGGAAGAAGTGGTATATATACACAATGGAATACTACTCAGCCATAAAAAAGAATGGCATAATGCCATTTGCAGCAACATGGATGGAACTAGAGACTCTCCTACTGAGTGAAATGAGCCAGAAAGACAAAGACAAATGCCATATGATATCACTTATAACTGGAATCTAATATCCAGCACAAATGAACATCTCCACAGAAAAGAAAATCATGGACTTGGAGAAAAGACTTGTGGCTGCCTGATGGGAGAGGGAGGGAGTGGGAGGGATCGGGAGCTTGGGCAACTTAGAATAGATTTACAAGGAGATCCTGCTGAGTAGCATTGAGAACTATGTCTAGATACTCATGTTGCAACAGAACAAAGGGTGGGGGGAAAAATGTAATTGTAATGTATACACATAAGGATAACTTGATCCCCTTGCTGTACAGTGGGAAAATAAAATAATAAAAAATAAAAAAGTAAAATAAAATTTCCAGCTGTGTGTATTTGATGAAGAGACTCTCCTCTAGGTATAAACATTCTGATCTCATAGTAGTTATTCTTAGCAGCCTCTATTAATAAAAATTGTGTTCCCTGGTTTCTAGGTTGAAGTTGAGCACTGGAGTGTTTTAGAAATAGAGTCTATGGGTGATAAAGCTCCTGCTTACAGAGATTTTCCTCTGCTCTTTGCAGGCAGATTGTCTTAGCCTGTTTCTTTTTTTAAATGATATTCAGATTTTTAGAAGGAAGTAAGACTATATGCCAATTAATATTTATTCTGTGAACTTTTTTGCTTTAATTGTAGGTCAAATCTTCCATTTTTATGCTACTATTAATAAGTCATATTTAGTGTAGTAGTTTTTAGTCTATAAATTGCTTTCTCATTCAGAAATTTCATAATTCATATGAAAAAAAATTTAGGGTTTTAGTTGAGAGCATGTAAAAAGTGAACAAGTAAGTACTTCTTTGCCAAGAAACATAATGCAATTTCAGACTATGTTAATAGAAGTAAAGAATCTGAACAAAGGAGGTGATAGTTTCACTGCAGTCTATGCAAGTTAGAAAACATCTGGGGCATTGTGTTCAGCTCTGAGCTTCATCGAGTCTTAAGAGGGACATTGATTGACACAACTGGAGCTTGTTTGTCCAAAGGAGAGCAACCCAGAGGGTATGGGATCTGAGGAGACCAAGTCACATGAGGAACAGCTAAAAGAGCTGATGATATTGGGTCTTTAAAAACAAAAAACAAAACAGTTGAAATAATAGCAGCAGCCTTTAGGTATTAATAGGGCTATCATAAAAAGTAGGAATTATACCTTTCCAAATATCTATTTAGAATACAGAAATATGACTAAGAACTGAAAGCTACATATTTCAGCTCAATATTTTTTTAAAGTCCTAACCCTAATCCTCAAAAATTTGTTTTCAAATACCATAATGATTTACCCGTCCCTGGAAGTGATAACTCAAAATCTATTTGGTTATTTATCAGGAATATCAACTCTACCATCTGATAGCTATGTGACTTTGGGCAAGTTGCTTTACCTCTCTAAGCCTCACAGGTTTTTTTAATCTTGAAAACAGATTTTTTTAGGATTTCAGTAAGGATTACATAAGACAATGAAATTTAGGCCATCATCACAATATCTACTAATAGTATGTGCTCAATGAAGGGCAGCATTAGTATCAGAGTAGCTTAAGAAGGCATCTCTGAACCATGCAAAAATAATAGGTAAGGGTAATATCAGTGTTAACATCCTAGGCCCTTATACACAACCAAAGGTTGACAAAGGCTGGTCCTCATTATGTTGTACAGTGATTGAGTTTAATGAAATTCTTGTCTTAAATCTTATTGGAAGTCTTAGCTTCCAATAGGGAATTATCATTTCTCTTAATAATCAAAAATGTTTATGGAATATCTCACTGACTTTATAGAATGCCATAAAGTATCAATGTTAAGTGTTTGGGAAGGAGAGTTACTCAAGAGGCAGAAGAGATGGAAGAGTGTGGTTGTTGACCCAAGCAAAGTCCAACTTACGGTTTGTGATATACCATCTATTTAAGAATAACTTAGGACACTTAAAATGACTAAAGCCAGAGAAAATTGTAAATCAACTATACAATAGCATTTTTATAAAAATAAAATAAATAAAAAATTAAAATGAAAGAGATGGAATACAGAGAACAGAAATATAATATGTAGGCCAAAGGCAACATATAATATATAGGAATTTATTCCATTTGAATTGCAAATATGTATTAAGCACCATGTCACCCTTGTGTAAAGTTGAATATAGGAAATATAGAAAATACTACAGGAAATGATGCCCACCCTGAGGATTTTATATAGTGTAGTCTGAGATATAGAAATGTATAGAACTTAGCATAAAGCCAAATGCAACAATTTAAACCAAATGTTGTGGGGAAATAGAGTGGGAAGCAATGAATATAAAGGAAGCATAATGTCAGTTCAGGGAGTTGGGCAAGTTTAGCAGAAGTGAAATTGGTAATGGTGCTACCTTTCTTTAAGGAGGATAAGCATTCAAGACCTTGTGAACAGCATTAGTCAAAGTGAGGAGAGATGGAAGAACACCAGTCTTCTTCTGGGGTTGGCAAGCTGCCTGGAGTGACTTGAATGTAGGAGGTTGTAGGAAAGGAAGGAGTGGCAGGAAATGAGCCTGGAAAGGCAAGTGTGGTCAGATATTTAACAGAATCAAGAAGGAATTCCTGGGGAGAAGTTCTGTGAAACATATTCACTATTGTGTATCCCACATGGGGCTGCTGATGACTTCTTTGGGCCAGAGGGTAATAAAATGTCCCAGAAAGGTTGCTAAACTTATGTTGAGATAATTGGTAGAAGAAGTCTCAGACTGAGGAGATGAGACAGGATAATAACTTGAAGATCACTAGAGGTTCTTGAATGAGAAGTAGCACAATGAAAATTGTGTTTAAGGAAGGCAGACACAGTTGTAAAGATCACAGTGTGGGGTGACTAAAGGCAGGGAACTGCTATGAAACAGTGAAGGAGCTTGAGTGTGTTCAAGCTAGGGAGATGGAGAGAAGTAGAAGGTTAAGAGGCAATATTGAGGAGTACATGGAAGGATTCATAAAGAACTATGTAGGGAAGGAAAGGAATAAAAATTACATATAAATATACATCATCCCCAAAGTTTGTGCTGTGTAACTATATATGCCTTAGAGATTCTATGACTCAGGTTGGCCTTTTGGTCCCTTTAGGGGCTCCTGTCATCAACCACTGTCCTGCATTAAAAGATAAAAATAAAAACAACCAACCAACCAACCACATTATCTTGTTGAAGGTCTGTTTATTTCTCAGTTTTAGTTCTATTCAATTGCAAGAGATTCTTAACCAGAAATATAGTTCCTGTACTAAGGAAGGGAATTTCTGCATGATAATATCTAATGATTATGAATTTCCCGCTTATACTTATAAGGAATAACCAACAAAGGGGCTTTTATGTTTTGAAGTTTTGTAAGTGAGTCTACAATGTAACTTCTGCTCTTTACAAACTGGAGTATTCTAAAGATGACTGTGGGAGTTCCCAGTGGTTAATGAATCTGACTAGGAACCATGAGGTTGTGGGTTCGATCCCTGGCCTTGCTCAGTGGGTTAAGGACCCGTCGTTACCATGAGCTATAGTGTAAGTCGCAGATGCAGCTCGGATCCCACATTGCTGTGTCTCTGGCGTAGGCCGGTGGCTACAGCTCCGATTAGATCCCTAACCTGGGAACCTCCATATGTCGCGGGTGCAGCCCTAGAAAAAACAAAAAGACTAAATAAATAAATAAATAAATATGACTGTGGAGCAAGTTTTTGCTTACAAGTGCATGATGAGTCTAGGCCACTTCTAAACTCACCTGTGAATTAAGGACATAATTTCCTCTCAATTTATTGTGTTAAACTGATATCACATCAAAAGTCATGGAATTCTCAATACTCCGACTCAGCTTTCTAAGCATTGAAATATTTGAAGGATATTTTCAAAGATTTTGTTACATGGATGTTTTGTTTTCAATAGCAAAAGGAGGGCAATCTAAATGTTTTATAAAACGGAATTAATGAAATTATGACACAGCTGTATGATATACAATGAAAGATTCTACAGCCTAATAAAAATGTTATATCAATAAGGTATTTAATTCCATAATGTTAGGTGAAAAAGCATATCACAAAATAGCCTGTACTATGTAATTATATTTTTGTAAAAATTAATGCATATGCATAGAAAAACAATAGTATTGATTTTTATATTTTTTCAGCCTTTATTTTCTAGAATAAATATGTAGAAAGTAATACTTTTTAAGTAGAGGGAAAGTACTTGAAAATTATTACTTTAATGGCACGTCAGTAGACTTTTATTTTGAAGCTTAAAACATAAATGCATGAGCCACATTCAATTGCTGAGGCATTTTTCAAAACAACTTCTTTAATTCTTCACTTATGTGAAATTCATTGTAACAGTAAGAATGGTATCATCTAGGTCCCCAAAAGAAAAAAGATGAATAGTTTAACTGTAGTTGATAAGCAGTTTTTTTTTCCCCTATAACTATGTGGTCAGAATGATTCTTTTGGTCTTTTAGTTCAATCTGACAGTCTCAGCTCTACATTTGTTGGTTGTATCTGTGTGAACCACATGGAGCGAGTTTGGAAGAAGTCAAGGGTGTAAAAGTGATGAAAGAGGACTTTCTGCTTGGGTAGTTGTCCTTTGAACGCTAGTACAACTGTGATAAGAAGGGAAATACCTTTGAAAGAAAGAATCAGGAAGCTACTTGGGAGAGAAAGAAGATGATAGGGGGAGCGCTGTTGTTAGAAGGAAAGCCTTATAACAGCATGTTTTCAGGCTAGAGATGAAAAAAATGATTTTCCAAAGTGTTGACCTGAGATTATGAAATGATTGAGACGTGACTTTCAGAGTGTCCTGGGCAATGTGATTGTCAGATGAAGAATGGCGGAGTTCCCGTTGTGGCGCAGTGGACACGAATTCAACCAGTAACCATTAGGTTGAGGGTTCAACCCTGGCCTTGCTGAGTTTGACCCCCAGCATGGAAACCTCCATATGCCACAGGTGGGGCCCTAAAAAGCAAAAAAATAAGAATGGCTAGTGTGTGGCACAGTGCTCAGCAGAACCTGAACTTGGTCACCCTCCTGTTGTCCTTGTGACTCAGGTAAGAAGCATGAGGCTTGTCCTGTGGAAGTGAGGGGGGCAATTAAGGAAAGAAAAAAAAAATCTTGAAGGCTTATATCCCTTCTTTGATCACTTAAATGTCACTTTCTTAACCAGCCTACTTTAAATAGACAGCTACTGCTACTATTACTCTCTACTATATTCCCGTGTTTATGTCTTTTATACAAATTTGGAAAGTGAAAATTTTCTTTATTTACTTATTATCTGTCTCTGCCATGACAAGGCAAGAAACTATTTATTCCACTTCTGCATATCAACAAATCCTAGCACAGTCCCTGCCATGTTGTAGGTACACAATAAATATTTTTGAATAATATTAATTCTGGTTATCACCTATATAACAGTGTACCACTGTTCTAGCACTTTATGTATATTAACATAGTTAATCTTTACAACAATGCTGTAAGATAGATATACTGTTATCATCCTTATTTTACAAGTAGGAAATAGAGACACCAAGAGGCTAAGTAACTTGCACAAAATTATATAACTCTTAAGTCTCAGAACTAGGATGCTAACCCTGGATTTGACGCTAGAACACATGTTCCTAATTTCTACACAATATTACCTCTGCAGATGAACTCAGTGTCGAACTCTGCTTATGTGGAAAGTATAATTGCTTAGAGGAGAAGATGCTATGGTGGAGTTTTGGAAGACAACTAGGAGTTTGCTAAGGAATAAAAGGAGAGGCATTCTACACTGAGGGAAGGGTACATTTGAAAATTTGCATTTAGGGACTTCCCTAGTGGCCTTGCATTTAAGAGTTCAATCATTGTTGTCACTGTTGTGGCGTGAGTTCTATCCCTGGCCTAGGAACTTCTGTATGACACAGGCAATTAATTTTATTAATTTTTTTTAAATTTGCATTTTATAATAATTTGTGTATATCTTTCTTTTCATATTTGCATATATCTTAAATTACAACTAACATTTATTATGTACCTACCCTGAGTGGCACACATATCTATTAGTTTTTAACATCTTTTTCTTGAAAGGGCTTTGGATAAAAATCTAGAAAAAACTGTGTTCTAACCCATATTCTTGAATTTTAATGACTTCTAAGTGCTCCCTGCACCTTAGTGTCTTTACTAATAGAATGGGAATGATAACCCTACATCTTAGGATGCTGGGAGCTCTCAAGATCATGGATTTAAAAGATGAACAAAAGTCACAAGAGAAATATACAGCTTAATTTAGTTTAATAATTACAATAGTTTTCCCACACTTTTAAGGCCCAGATCTATCAATACTAAATTTCCTTTCTTGACTTAGCTTAGTGGAGCTGTTCGACTCAGCTTTCTTTTAATGAGCTCCAATACTTTATTAACCTTAATGCCTGCCCTACTATATTGCTGAGATTTTGATTGAGATTGCATTACTCTGTAAATCAATTTGGGGATAAATGAATGTTCATATGAAGTCTTTCAATCCACAAATGTGCTGTATTCCTCCATTAATTTAGGTCTTTAAAATATTCTCTCAATTATGTTTGATAGTTTTCTTTAGAGAGATTCTGTAAATCTTTCCTTAGCATGTAATGATTACTTATGCTATTGTAAATGGTATGATTTTAAAATTTTCATTTTCTAATTTGCTTTTTGCTGGTTTATAGACATAAAATTGATTTTTATATATTGACCTTATACCCATCATTCCTTTAAGAATTGTTAATTCCAATTTTTATCTGCAGATTATTTTGTGTTTTCTACATATACAATGATGTCATCTGTAAATAGTAATGTTATTTCTTCCTTTCTAAACATTATACCTTTTATTTTTCTTGCTTTATTGCATTTCCTAAGACCCTCAATATACTATTGAATGGTAGTATCAGGAGACACCTGTCTCATTCCAAATTTCAGACAGAAAGTTGTCAAGATTGCACTATTAATTATCATATTTACTGAGGTTTTCTGTAGATACATCTTAACAGTTTAATAAAGTTCCTTCCTATTTCTTCTTTGCTAAGAATTTTTAACATAGATGAATACTGAATTTTATCAAATGCTATTTCTCAACCTGTTGAAATGATCATATAATTTTTTCTGGTTATTTCATTAACGTGGTGATTTAAAATAAATGATCCTCAACTTGTTAAACCAACCTTACATTATTGGAGTAAACCCAACTTGATCATGGTGTTTTATTCTTTTTAAATTGATGGATTTGGTCTGCTAATACTTTGTTCAGGCTTTTTGTAGCTGTGTTCCTGAGAAAGAACAAGAGAGGAGGGAGAAAAGGAGGGGGAAAAAGAGGAAAATTGCCCTGTAATTTTATTTTTTATAATGTCATTAAGTTTTGGTATAAAAAATTATTAGATTAGTTTGGGTATAAAGATTATGCTGGCTTAATGATATAAGTTAGGAGGCTTTCCCTCTTTTTCTTTTCTCTCGAGGAGTTTGTGTAATTTGAGATTTATTTCTTCCCTAAAACTTTGGTAGAAGCCATCTGGGCCTATAGCTTTAAATTATAGTTTCTATCTATTTAATAAATACAAGATAATTCATATTTTCTGTCTCCTCTTGGACCCTTTTTGCATCACTTAAATTTGTATTTTATTGACATATAATGTTTATATTTTATTTAGTTTTTACATCTATGAGATCTCTAGTCTTATCCTGATATTATTTGTACTTTTTCTTTCCCCCCCAGTCATACTTTCTATTGATTTAATTGCTTTTTCTTTTCTAGTTTCTGAGGCAAATGTTTAAATATTTTATTTTAACCTTTATTTTCTTTAATATAATAGTTTAGCTCTAAATTTCCCTCAAAGTGTAGCTTTAACTGCATTCCACAAATTTTGATTTGTAGTATTTTCTTTCTCCTTCAATTCAAATATTTTCTAATGTTCAGAATGATTTTTTTTCTTTGACCCCCCCCAAAGAAAATGTTTATTGTTTAATTCCTAATCTTTGTGGGGCTTTTTAAGCATCATTGTTGTTATTGATATCAAATGTATTTCCACTATGGCCAGAGAAAATCCTCTGAATTATTTTAACCTTTTGAAATTTTTTATGACTTGCTTTACAACTTAGGATATGTCATTTTGGGTAAATGTTCCATGTGCACTAAAAAGAAAGTAGTTTGGGGTGAAGTGTCTGGTTTGTTACTTGTGTTGTTTAAATCTTCTACATTTATGCCATACATTTTTCTTTTTGTCTGCTTGTTTTATCAGTATTGAAAGAGGTGTGTTAAAAATCTTTCAACATGATTGTGGAATTGTCTCTGTCTTCTTTTAATCCTGTCCATTTTTGTTTTATATATTTTGAAGCTCATAGGTACCTACAAAGTCAGAATTTTTAAACTTTTTGGTAGGTTGAAACTTTTATCATTATGAAATGTAGGTCTACTGATATCTTTTGTTTTGTTTTCCTGAGAATGTCTTCATTTTGAAAGATATCCTCACTGAGTATAGAATTCTAGGTTGACAGGCTCATTCAAACATAATTCCTTTTTGCTTTGACTTATATTGTTTCTTTTTTTCTTGTCTTTTTTTTTTTTTTTTTGCTATTTCTTGGGCCACTCCCACGCCATATGGAGGTTCCCAGGCTAGGGGTCGAATTGGAGCTGTAGCTGCCAGCCTACGCCAGAGCCACAGCAACACGGGATCCGAGCCGTGACTGCGACCTACACCACAGCTCACAGCAACACCAGATCGTTAACCCACTGAGCAAGGCCAGGGATCGAACCCGCAACTTCATGCATGGTTCCTAGTTGGATTTGTTAACCACTGAGCCACAACGGGAACTCCCTTTTTTTTGTCTTTTTTTTTTTTACATTGTTTCTTTTGAGAAAATAACTATATTATTCTTGCTTCTTTGAAAGTAGTATTTCTTTTCTCTGATTTTAATATTTTTCTCCTTGACTTTGATTTTCAGTTCTTCACCATTATTTGCTTAGCAAGGGTTGTCTTTGTGGCCATTCTGTGTAGGGTTTATTGTGCTTCTTTAAAATGTGGCTTAATACCTCTTAGCAGTTTGGAAAGTTCTCAGCCATTGTCTCTTTAAATATTGCTACTCTCTACTCTTCTCTGCAAATATATCTGATATGCCTCTTATACTTTTTTCTGTATTTTCATTTTTTGTCTCTCCAAGCTTGTCTGATGATTTTTCCTGATCTGTATTCTACTTCATAAATTCTTAAATTGTGTCTAATTGACTGCTAAATCCAGTTATTATATTTTTTATTTCTGGAATTTTTATTTCATTCTTTTTTATAGCTTTCAACTCCCTGTTGAAATTCTCCATCTTGCCTTTTAGTTCTTTGGATATATGAAACATAGTTACTTTTAAGCCTACATCTGTCTGATAATCCACTTAATCCTGTGTATCTAGTACCCATAACTAGTATCTAGTATTTATATGTCCTGTGCTTCTAGTATCTGCTTTTTTTTCTTTTTCTTTCATTATTTTAATATTTTGAGGCTTTGGATTGTACTATTTTTTCTCTAAAGAGGATTTACATTGGTTTCTGGTAAAAAATAAGTCTAGGACTACTACCAATCTCAGATCATTTTAATCCAATTAGGAAATGAATTTATTCAGATCTGGGCTTTAATTCTGGTAAGGGACAGCAAGCCTAGGCTACCCATGGGTATGTGTATAGGTTGCTCATGGAGCTTGCAGGGAATTTTCTCATGAGGGATGCTACTGAGCTGACTAAGAAGCTGGCCAGGGTACCTGGGAACTTGGCAGGACCCTGCCCACCAGGGCAGCTGGTGCACTTGCTGCAAGTCGCCTAAATATCAAGGTGTCTGAAATTCACTGGAGATTAGCTCCAGTGGGTATGCAAGAGTACCCACTGAGCAGCACTATAATAAGAAGGAAGAAGAGGGAGTTCCCGTCGTGGCGCAGTGGTTAACGAATCCGACTAGGAACCATGAGGTTGCAGGTTCGGTCCCTGCCCTCGCTCAGTGGGTTAACGATCCGGCGTTGCCATGAGCTGTGGTGTAGGTTGCAGACGCGGCTCGGATCCCGTGTTGCTGTGGCTCTGGCGTAGGCCGGTGGCTACAGCTCCGATTGGACCCCTAGCCTGGGAACCTCCATATGCCGCGGGAGCGGCCCAAGAAATAGCAGCAGCAGCAGCAACAACAACAAAAAAAAAGACAAAAGACAAAAAAAAAAAAAAAGAAGGAAGAAGAGCACATTTGAACCAAAAAGGAACAGGGTTTAAAATTGCTCATTCCCACATTGTATTATTAAAGAACAAACTTTCAGTATTAGTGGAATAGATAAATAAAATATAACATAAAACAGTTCAATATAGAATTAAAATAATTTGGTCCTACATGTAGCAATATAGACATTTCATAAAATATAAATTTTAGTGAAAAACTGGAGAAGCATTATACAGTATTATATAATTTGTAATGTCTCTAAATACATAAAATCATAAAAATGTATTTAGTGACATATACGTAGAAATGTATCAAGCTGAGGATGTTGGTTACCTTTGGTAAAAGTAAGAAGAGAATAGGATTGGAAAGAAGTATAGAGGGGAATTTTAATTATTTCAGTAATATTTTATTATATTTTTAAAGATCTTATGAAAATGGGAAATGACTAGAGTTGAGTAATGTATACTCACTAATTTTATATTATTCATTATAATTTTATACTTTTTTCATAGTTAGTAGTAAAATATTTTTTACAAGAGAGAATGCGTAGAGTCTCTATTATCTGTCTGTTATAGAAGATATTTTATATGTAATCATGCATATTAGTGTTTCAAAAAGGCAATTCCTATAGAGATCATTGTGCTGTGAGAGTGTCCCAATCTATGTTCTAGAAGATTCTAATAGATTTTCTGTAAGAAAAAAATCTTCATACTTAAATAAGTTGACTCTTGACTGGTTACAGTATATATTGGCATATTCTAAAGATGGGAACATTTTTAAAAACTCTGTTTAACTCAAACTTTCCTGACCCCAGATTTTTTTCCTATAAATTACTTTCATTGATACCTTACTGCAGCATAGATTAGATAAGTGCTGATTTGCTAAAATGAACCATGGTTCTAACATACATAATTCAATCTGTAAATGTATGAGAAATAATAATGCTATTAAAGAAATCATCTCTTTGTTTAAGCTGAGTCTGATTTCTCAAATGATAAACAATTCTCCCAGTGTTTGATTTTACAGCCATAGCTTAAAAACCCATTTGTGATACCTTGGTTCAAGACTTGATTTTCAACTGAAGCATCATTTGTAGTAGAAAATATTACAAAAGAAAAGTAGTGTGACCTATATATTCATTCCAATCCCACCAATTTTCCTGATTCTTCAAAAGCTCAATCAGTTGTAACACCCTTTAATTATCCACTAAAATAGTCGTTTTCCAGTTCAAAGCATTCAAAACCTACAAAAGCTTATGTTTGGGGCAGTGATTGACAGTACTCTTTTGAGGGTGGGAGCAGAGAAATGCAGCTATTTCTTCACTATCTCTTCTTATAGATGTTCTCATAATTGAAACCACAAACTTAGATTTTGTAAATATCACTTGTCTAGTCAGGGAGTTTGATTCTTAAGTGAGTCAAGGAATTCATAAAAGCAATCTAAATGAAAATATACCATCAGGTCACTGACTGGTACCATTTGTTTTAATTTGCTGACCTCAATATTTGTCCATTTTTCTTTAAACACATAAATTCCAGTATATTCTTAATTTGTAAAATTGTAAGAAAGGTGCCAGGGTGATTTATTCAAGAGTTGAAAACTGGCACTACATTTTAGCACTGAGAAAGGATTATGTATTCTCCTTTAAAGCTCTATCTTTCAAATATGGAGTAGACTTTTTTCTGGTGTCACAAAATGTTCATTCATTATTTAAGAAAGTTTTTTTTAACTGCCAGTTGCTAAACAGCTTTAAGCCAATGTTGGCTAACTCTGTATAATATATAAATGACCAGCGATATTATAGGAAAATCCGTATGACCTTTGGAATGGCATTATCCCTTCATTCAATGAACTTTTTTTGACCACCTACTATATGCCAGACATTTTCCTAGGCACTGAAGAGTATAAAAGAGATGAACCAAAAAACAAAGTTTTTGACCACTTTAGTGATTGTGAGAGATATCAGCCAAGTAATCATGATTGAAGAATGATGATTATGACTACAGCGGAAATACTGTTGATGTTTGAGGAGTTAACAGGCCCTTGTTCATTTAATTAACAAAATTTTTAGTACCTAATATGTGCTAGGCATTTTTCTAGGAACTGGTGGTCAGGAAGAAACAAATCAATATATCTCTTTTCATGGAAGTTCCATTCTCATGGGGGTCAAACCTGTAACACTGGTCTTTATCATTACCATGCACCAAAACAGTATTTTCCAAAGGACAGAACTCATACCACTAGTGAAATATGAAATTATGGAAGTGATATATTTATACACTTATATTTATACATTTATACACTTATACATTTATACTTATATATTTATACATTTATATTTATTAGTATATTTTATTCATGATTCATGATACAGACTTTCTATTGTGATAGTATAAACAATTATTTCTTCCTAACTGAATTTCTTTAACTTTAAAAAGCTGAGTTCTGTCAAAGAAAAGTATTTAGTAAATAAGTATAGATTGTATGCAGACGTGGAAAAAAAATTTTAGGGTCATGCACATTACCAAAAAAACAGGCAAAACAGAAAAACAGAAGCACAACTTTCACCTAAAATAAAATGTCCAGACGTCAACAACATTCTTTCATTGCACAAATTCTCAGGGTAAACTTTTCATTATTTCAAAGTTTTATAGCTATGTGACATAAACTTAATGGGGCAGGGGGAAGTGGGAAGTTGAGAAAATGGGGGTGGGGGAGAGGTGGTCTTTTTAGAGCTGTACCCTGGGCATGCGGAGGTTCCCAGGCTAGGGATCAAATCAGAACTGTAGCCACTGGCCTGTGCCACAGCCACAACAATGCCAGAACCGAGCTGCATCTGCAACCTACACCACAGCTCACAGCAAAGCTGGTTTCAAGCCTGCATCCTCATGGACGTAGTCATAGTCAGATTCGTTTCCACTGAGCCACGATGGGTACTTCCAGAGAAAACAGGTTTTAAACATTTCTTACACCGCTCTTCTGTAAACTGCTTGAAAGAGGTAAAGTCTTATCCATGTTCTCAACATAGTATCAGCACTTAATAGATGCTAAATAAATGCTAAATAATGGAATGAAACAATTAATGAAATGGGAAATGCTCTATTGTATCATTTGTGCTAGAGTGAATGCTCTAGCCTGACTGAATGTAATTAGCCATAGGGCATGAGAAGGAACAGTCTCTCTGAACCAGTCTACAAGAACAATTTAGGACTCTGCCCTCAAGATTTGAGATCTGCCTTTCTAATACAAGGAACATAAAAGAGATTAACCTTTCTGCTATGTAACTACAGACCAACTGGTACAGCTTACCTTAGATCACTGTTGTGGAAGAAGAGATAATGAAAAACCCTCACCAAGTTATATTTTTTAGAGGACTGATTAAATTAAGACCCTATTAAGTAATCTTTTGCCACCACCAAAGTCTCTGTATTGTGCTAACAATCCAAAGAAAAACCATAGAAACTGCAAATTATAGAGTTCTCTTTGAACCCATAAAAACTAAAAAAGGGGAGCAGGGAGGCAGCGACTTTCAAAAGTGGCATCCTGACAATTTTGTATGGGAGGAAAAAAAATACTAAAATGCTAAAATACGGTTACTTTCCATATTTTCTATAGCTTAGGAATAAAATTTTGTACCCCTTATTTCAAAGTGTTAATTCTTGCCATCTAGCTACTGAGGAAACTGTTTATCTATTTGAGAGTTTCAAGAATTAAAAGGTCATTAAATGTTTGCTAATAGAAAATCTTAAGGAATAGCTCAATTTCAAAGAAACTAAGCATTTGGAGTTGTCTTGTGGCATAGCAGGTTAAGGATCTGGCGCTATCACTGCAGCAGCTTGGGTCACTGCTGTAGTGTGGGTTCAATACCTTGCCTGGAAACTTGCACATGCTGTGTGCGCAGCCAGAACAAATTAAAAAACAAGACAAACCAAAAAACTAAGCATTTGATTGTGAGTAATAGCCCATAGTTTTATATTTTGCTGTAACAACTTAATAGTGATTTTGTAATAGTCAATTTCTCATAATCACATCAGTTTAACCAGGAATTATTTTCTTTCTTTACCAAACTCTGATTGTCTCACAGTTACCAACACAAAAATAGTTAATATCCTAGTCCTGTTGATGTCATTCTTGGGTTTTCTTGTCAACTATCATGAGAAATTTTGTCATTAGGCAGGTTGTTGTATGCCCACTGCCAAGTCCTCTTGCCTCATTAGACCAATTCCATAAGCCTTTCTGAATCTCTTTGGTAGAAATAGTATCCAGACATCCATGTCTGAAATTAAATTCTCCCAGCAGTTACATCTGAAACAGTGGTCATCTCTCTGCCTTGTCTTTCTCTTGGCTATGGTGAGTTGAGTAGATGGGATGAAGAGGGACTGCTTGGCTTTTATGCCATTCTCCAAGGAACACACATATGGTCTCCTCACTTTGAACAATTGCTAGGAGCAGGTTTCAGTCCCTGATTCTGCCGAAGGTCACTGTAAATAGCTTGACAAGGGGAAAAAATGGCTTTCTTCCTCTTGCTGATACATCTTCGATATTTACTGTCTAGATCTACTTACAAGTAGTTGCTATGTCAGTCCTTTGACTTCAAAGGAGCTACTATTTCTCTGTAACAAAACAAATGATTTCTTGGTGCTGACTGACACTTCCATGATAAAAGATCCTGTACAAGTGTGCATTTTGTAAATCAAAACTATGGTAAATATAACACAGAGAGCCTGCTTTCTTTCCAGGGACTCAATAAGCAAGGATTATTTATTCATTTATTTATTCATATATTTACACTCACATTTTTGTTTGAGAGCATGTCAAGTAAGAGATTAGAAGGCAATTTTCACACAAAAGCCCCAAAGAAATATGATGTTATTCTGTGCAAGTTATTTGATTGTTCTTCATAGTCTTTTCCTTTCAATTGGCATTTAGAGAACTAGCCACACAAGCTGCTCCATACCTTCCTGCATGATACCATTCCTTCCTGTTCTCCTTATCTGTACCTGTGAGGATGCACAGCTTTCTCTTTTTTTTCTTTCTTGTGGGTTTGTGCAGTTTCTTGATGTTTGTGACAGGCCACGATAGGGGAAGCTTTTATCACCGTGGGGTTTGGAGGCCTCAGTAAATTGAAAATTGCAAATGAAATCCACTGGGCTTGAATTCATCAGCTATTATGTCAGATGACCTTTGGCAGCTGCTGATAAAAATGAGAGAATGTTAGCTCTGATCCAATTTTCAGCACTAACCATTCCTTTTCAAATCCATTCACAGTCAGGCAGCAGACACATGGGAAGTGAAAATGATAGGGTTTCAAGAGAACGGCATTGTGTTGCAGATTAAGATTTTCTCCCCCTATTTCTAGAGGTCGGCCCCCAGGCCTCTGTCTGGTATCTACCTATTGTCCAATCAGTTTCAATATCTGCTTCAGAGGACATGTTAGCCATCCTTACAGATAAGTGCTTACAGGAGAGAATGTTGGACTTAATAGTTTTGCTTAGGAGGCATCAAGGGTCGCAGTGTAGCAATATTGACTGGCACATGTTAGTTTAATCTGACATTCTAAGGAATGTGACACTAGATTTTTTTCAGAGTTATTGATATCTAGGTGACTTTTTTGTTACCAGCTCTGGTTTTATAAAATTTATTTTTGCACAACTATTTATATTCATGAGTCAGAGATATTCTAAAATGTCTATCACAGCCAAGCAAGGCAGCCTAAACTTGTCTAAATAATGTACGGATGCCAAAATAATGAAACTGGGAACCAAATGACTTGTGTGTATTCTGTTCTTGCAATCCTGTTGAAGTAAATGTCATCAATAGTATTTCAGGAGCTAGGGTATCCTGAAATAAATGAGTTCCTACAGACTAGTGGGTTCCCCAATAAGTGAAATAGATTTTTGTTATGGAGGGGAAAAAATTAGACTTGGTATTTTCTACTGAGGTAGAATGAAACAGCAAAATAATACTAAAGATGGGTGAGTCATCAGTATGATTTCCCTACCTATGAAACACACAGAAGCCTTCTGAAAATAGAGAAAAATAAAATTAATCACTTTTTCCCTCATTTGACTGTTCAGAAAAGAAAAAATAGCTGTCCTTCAATTGTCTGAAAATGCTGACTTCATTAAGTCCCAAAAAAATACGAAGTCAAGAAACATGAAATAATTGAAATCTATGTTTCATCATAAGCAATTTCAACAAACATCTAATAGGAGTTCCTATTGTAGTTTTACAAGTTAAGGACCTGATGTTGTCTCTGTGAGGATGAGAGTTCAATCCCTGGCCTCAGTGGGTTAAGGATCTGGTGATGCTGCAAGCTGTGGTATAGGTCGCAGATGCAGCTCAGATCTAGTGTTACTGCGCCTGTGGCATGGGCCACAGCTGAAGCTCTGATTTTACCCCTGGCCTGGGAAATTCCATATGCCACAGGTGCGGCCATTAAAAAAAAAATCTAATAAATTGAAAAATATTAAATGTATATTTATGTAGGTTTTCTTAGTATGCAGATTTACTTTCATGTTTGCCCCTTGACACTCTATTGGTTAATATTACATGGAAACAGTTGTTTATATGTAAATAGGGTTGCAAAAATATTTTTTGCGGCATTGCAGTTGCTTTCTTTGTGCATAACATTATGGAAATATAAAGACACTTAGATGACACCTCTAAATGTCCATCTTTGGGTGGGAACAATATGATTCTATAAGCTTCCTTCATAAGAAAAACAGGAGTTCCCGTAGTGCGCAGTGGTTAACAAATCCGACTAGAAACCATGAGGTCATGGGTTCAACCCCTGGCCTCATTCAGTGGGTTAAGGATCTGGCATTGCCGTGAGCTGTGGTGTAGGTCGCAGACACAGCTTGGATCCCGCATTGCTGTGGCTCTGGCGTAGGCCAGGGTCTACAGCTCCAATTAGACCCCTAGCCTGGGAACTATGCCGTGGGAAGCGGCCCTAGAAAAGAAAAAAAGAAAAACAAAGTAAGTGCATATATACCTATAGGATGTATACTATATCTTACTTTTGAAAAGTAATTATTTAAATTTAGTATCACACGGGGTTTTTTTCACCTCCTTTTTTCTGGTACTCTTGAGCCCTTTTAAGAGAAGACAATGACCTGTTGTCCAATAAGCATGTAAATAAAATGCCTAATGATACCCCCACCCCCCAAAAAACCGAACCTCCACAGAAATATGTACATTAAAATTTAAGTATTACTGAATAATATTTTAAAGGAATCAAAGTCCAGTTGTAAGCAATGATTGGATATAAAATTAAGAGAAAACGCATAACCAAAAAGTACGGATTCAGTATATTTGCAGCTGCCTTTGATTTGTGCAGATGATTGATTTTCTAGGCTTTTTTTTTTCTTTACTAATGAAAACACACATTTTAGACTCTCATTGATTTAGAAAGCCTTGATACACGGATTCCTGTCCCTACACCCTTCTGTCCATTTAGACCCCAGACAAGTGAGGACCTGGCGGATCTATAAAAACTCCACCTCAACTTTGGCTAAACCACCCTTCTCTCAGAGCTCACAGCAACTCTTATCAAAAGGCTGAAGTCTGCACCTTCATAAATTTATCAGTGACTGCCGTCTCACCTGGCTCATTTCATCCATGTTCATACAGCAGGACTTGTTCCTCTGAGTTGTGGTTTCCTCAAACCTTTGCTTGCCTTTAGGTTTTGCAATAGATTCTGCTACTAGTTCCAAAGCAGCAAATGATTTACTAATGAGCATGTTCTTAGGGAACTGCAACTGTGACAGGCCCAAGCCATTCAGCTTGGACCCAGTCAGCTAACAGGCCCCTGCCAGAAGAAACAGCAGCACCCACACTTGGCTGGGCCCTAGGGCCTGGCTTTCAGCCACTGTAATCTGCATGCTCAGATAGATGGAGCAATTAGATAGGCCTGTTAGGTTTTATGTCTTCATTATTGATTTATAGTATGAACTCAGCATGACAATTGAACCAGACCAGCCAGCGAAACAATTGAGTCATTGATCTTTACATAGGCATATAAAATTTCCAATTTATATTTGAGGAGAAATACAGGGATATACCATTATTTCTGGTATTTTGTCCAAGGGTTTGAACAGGGATTTGGATAATTCATTGTTTCCACCTCCTGACCTTTCACTGCTGTTCCTTCTATAGAAACACTGTCCAATAGGACTTTCTGTTATGATGGAAATGTTCTACTGTTCTGTTCAGTATGGTAGCCACTAGCCACATGTGGCTATTAAGCATTTGAAATGTGACTAGTATGACTGAGGAGCTGTATTTTTATTTTTATTTAATTTGAATTCGAATTTAAGTAGCCAGCTGTAGCCAGTGACTACCATATTGGACAGTGCGGCAGCTTTATAGCATACTAAACTTTTCTCCTCCCTCTATCCATAGCTTTTGTCAAAATTCCACCTCTTTTTCAAGACCCTGTTTGAATACTACCTCTGTGATAGTCTTTTTTTTTTTACATTTTATATTCCATTCATTTATTTATTCATGTATTCATATAAAGAAAATGTTTAAGGAATACCAAACTTAGCCTCAGACACTGAGAGAGAATCTGGAAAGTCAAAGAATAAGATGCAGAAGTTTCCCTTCAGTAACTCAGAGTCTAACCGAATTAATGGAAACATTAAAAAAAAATTAGAATAGTAAATGATGTAACTTCTTAAGTAAATAGGTAAAGGAATATAGGAAACAATGCAGATACCTATTAGGCATATAGTTATACTGATACATTTTAGTTTAGAAATACCCTGACTTTTGTTATGATCTCAGAGCTTTTTGCTCAATTATAATAATCGTAATGAATTATACATATTCTATGATAAAGTCTTCACTGATTCTCCCACCTCAACATTCCCACCTCTTTCTGAATACATATCATTTTGTTCCTTTGATCATTTTCTGCCTTGTATTATAATTATCTGCTCTATAATGCTACAGACTGCATGAGGACAAGGACTGTGTCTACCCAGTGATGGGCTGTCTACAACAAATATTTGAGAACCTAAACTGAGTTTTAGGTCTTATAGGGAGAGAGGATATTATTGTTTTAATACATGCTAATTAGGGAAGAACTGACAGTTTGTCATCCTTCTTTTCATGCACTTGTTTTAAAGTGGATTTATGAAAAGCCCTATTATTTCTCTATCCTGACTTATCTATTAGGTAGAAGTGTAAAACAAAACTATTATATTCTTTTCAAGGTAGGAAACTTAGAGACATTTCTTCATCTTTATAAATAACAACACAATACCATACAAGTAGGAAGAACTTAGTAAATGCTTCTTGACTCAATGAATAAATGAATGAAAATCACTATCCAATTTCAAGTATCTTTCAAGTCCCTTAATCAAGGAAAAGCATTTACATTGGCTTCTAATGTTATAAAAATTCCTTCTAGAATATTCAAATACGATTCTGCCCAAAAATGATCTCTAAGAATTATTCTACACAGTAGTCACATGACTGCTTGTGTTTGTCAAAACTCAGAACTATACACTTGAGGGTGAATTTTACTACATGTAAGGGTGAGGAAAAATACTATGTAATTTAGTGTTTAATTTTTAAGTAGCTGCTTAGTATTTTAGCACTAAATTAGTTATATTTCTATAATATATAATACAAATTTTATTCAGCTATGTGTTTCTGTGATGCCATATGACACCTAAATGACTTTGGGGAAATAATGAAATAATCTGAGACAACTGTTCTGCAATGAAAAAAGACTTTAGTGTGGAGTTAAAAGATCATATTTTAAAACCTAAATTCTTATGCTTATTAATTAGGAATACTACTAATAATTGCCACATTATATTATAGTGGCCTGCACTTACTGAATATGTACTATATGCTAGACACTGTTCTAAGCAAACTATTTAGGTTAATTCATTTAATCCTCCAGCAATCCCATAAAGTTAGTATTATTACCCCCACTTTAAAGATAAGGAAACTGGGAATTCTCTTTTAACGAACCTAACTAGGATCCATGAGGATGTGGATTCGATCCCTGGCCTCACTCAGTAGGTCAAGGATCTGGCATTGCCATGAGCTGTGGTCGTGGCTCAGATCCTGCATTGCTCTGGCTGTGACATGGGCCTGCAGTTGTAGCTCCAATTTGACCCCTAGCCTGGGAACTTCCACATGCCGCAGGTGTGGCCCTAAAAAGCAATTAAAAAAAAAAAAAGATGAGGAAACTAAGATTAAATAATTTGGCAATGTTCAAGCAGCAGTTAAAGTGGCTCTTGCCATTGTAGGTTCTCCATAATTTTTGGTTCATCTGAATATTAGCATGGTAGAGTCAAGAGACAGGTTTAGGGAGTTCCCATCGTGGCGCAGTGGTTAACGACTCCGACTAGGAACCATGAGGTTGCGGGTTCGGTCCCTGCCCTTGCTCAGTGGGTTAACGATCCCGCGTTGCTGTGAGCTGTGGTGTAGGTTGCAGACGCGGCTCAGATCCCGCGTTGCTGTGGCTCTGGCGTAGGCTGGCGGCTACAGCTCCGATTCAGCCCCTAGCCTGGGAACCTCCATATGCCGCAGGAGCGGCCCAAAGAAATAGCAAAAAAAAAGACAAAAAGACAAAAAAAAAAGAGACAGGTTTAAGTGGCATATGTTGGCTCTGTTGACACTTACCATTTCAACATCTCTGAACTCGTGTTTTCTTCAATAGTAGAAATATATCTTCTAACCATCTCACAGGGAGGACTGCAATGAGAGTCAAGTGAGATATTAATATGGAAATGCAATTGCCCATTTACTAATTGTGCTTGATACTTGTGCTTAGTGTTTTAAATTAAGGTTGGTGTGCCTTTTTTGTGTGTATGAAAGTCATCAGCCCTGAATATGCCTCATTTTTGACAAGACATTCTCCTCACTCCCATGTTCATAGTTAATTAGTCATGACCGCCCTTGAAGAAATCCAGAGAAATGAACAACAAAGATTTCAGCCTTCTGACACCTAATTACCCAGCAGAGCCCTTTGGGCTATTTTTCCTTTGTAAAAAAAAAAATCTGGGAAAGAGGAACAGGAAGAACAGATGAGAAAAGAAAGGACAGGAGACTGAAGGGAAAATTAGGAGAATCTCCCAAAGCTCACTGTGAAAAAAAAAAACAATTAATTCAACCAAGAAGAACCATTCCAGCACTTCTCTTTGCCCTCTGACCCCTTCCCTTCACCTCAGCTGGGTTCTGTCAGATGCACAAAATGCTGGATACTGAATGGATTCCTAGAGTAAAACTTTTTAAAGAATAATATAATACTTCAAATCAAAACACTTTGAAGTTGTTCCTCAGTCCCAGAAATATTTACCTGGAATATGTAGGGGTAAAGGGTATTAGTGAGGATAAATTGCCCTACATGGTATTACTTTAAACACTTTATACCTATTCAATGTCTGTGAATAAATTAACAGGATCACATGTCCCAGCACTTGTTTGTTAATCTATAAATACCCTCAATTATGTCCAGATTTATAACTATAGATCAAATTTTACTAATCAGCACCTTATACCAGTATGTTGCATTAATTTCCTTTTCATGAAAGCAATCACTCAAATAAATAAGAGCCAGTTGCATTAAGGAATTCAGGTTAAGTAGAAACCTTGAAGAAATACAACTCAAATATAAAATACTTACTGTACTTCTTCATACTTCTTGTAAAGCATCATCACAAGGATATTCAATTTTTAAAGGGGTATAAAGAGAAGTGTTCAGAGTCAGAAGGAAATTATTTTAGCCCATCTGGCCAATGGATATTAAGTATTATTCAAAAGCTAAAATGGCCTTTATTCGTCTTCTGGTGGTGAATAATAATAATAATGGTCATAGCTTCTATTCCTTGTTTACCATGTGCAAATATGTTTAAGGGTAAATAACTCTAGCTGGTACAATCAGACATCCCCCAAATCCCAGTCTTAATTTTTTTAAATTAATTTTTATTAAAGTATAGCTATTTACAATGTTCCTTCAACCTCTGCCATACAGCAAAGTGACCCAGCCACCCATACACAACAATTTTTTTTTCATTTTCCGTCAGGTTCTTACCCAAGAGACTAGAAACAGTCCTGTGATATACAGCAGGACCTCATCATGCTTCCAAATGTAACAGTCTGCATCCGCTGACCCCAAACTCCCTGTCACTCCCCCTTCCCCCTGGCAAACACAAGTCTGCCCTTCATGTCCATGATCTATTTCTATTTCTAAATAGATCATTTGTGCCATGTTTTAGACTCCACATTTAAGTGATATCATATGGTCTTTGTCTTTCTCTTTCTTACTTCACTTGATATGAGAGTTTCTATTTCCATCCATGTTGATGCAAATAGCATTATTTTGTCATTTTTTTATGGTGAAAGGTATTCCATTGTATATATGTATCACTTCTTAATCCACTCATCTGTCTATGGGCATTTAGGTTGATTACATGCCTTGGCTATTGTGAATAGTGCTGCAATGAACATTCAGGTGCATGTATCTTTTTCAATGAAAGATTTGTCTGGATATATGCCCAGGAGTGGGATTGCAGTATCACATGGTATTTTCTGAGGTACTTCCATACTGTTTTCCATAGTGGTTGTACCAATTTACATTCCCACCAACAGTGAAGGAGGGTACCCTTTTTTTCCACATCCTCTCCAGCATTTGTTGTATGTTGACTTATTAATGATGGCCATTCTACCTGGTGTGAGGTGGCACCTCATTGTAGTTTTGATTTGCATTTCTCTAATAATCAGTGATGTTGAGCATTTTTTCATATGCCTGCTGTATGTATTCTTTGGACAGGTGTATATTTAGGTCGTCTGCCCATTTTTCTATGGCCTGTTTGGTTTTTTGTTGTTGTTTTTGAGTTGTATGAGCTGTTTGTATATTTTGGAGATTAAACCTTTGCCTGTTGAATCATTTGCAAAAGATTTTCTCCCACTCCTTAGGATGTATTTTCATTTTTTAATAGTTTCCTTTGCTGTGGACAAGCTTTTGTGTTTATTTAGGTCCCATTGGTTTATTTGTGTCTCTATTGTCATTATTCTAGGAGGTGGATCAAGCAAGATGTTGCTATGATTTATGTCAAAGAGCCTTATGCCTATGTTTTCCTCGGGAGTTTTATATTATCTGATCTTACATTTAGGTCTTTAATCCATTTTGAGTTTATGTTTGTGTATGGTGTTAGAAAATGTTCTAATTTCACTCACTTACATGTGGTTGTTCAGTTTTCCCAGCACCATTTATTAAAGAAACTATCTTTCTTCTGCTGTATGTTCCTCCCTCCTTTGCCATAGATTAGTTGACCATAAATGCTTAGCTTTATTTCTAGGCTTTCTATCCTGTTTCATTGATCCACATTTCTGTTTTTGTGCCAGTACTATACTCTTTTGATGACTGTAGCTTTGTAGTGGAGTCTGAAGTCAGGAAGCCTGATTCCTCTGGTTCTTTTTTTCTTTTTTTTTATTTTCAATATCTTTGGCTATTCTAGTTCTTCTGTGTTTCCATAAAATTTTTCTGTTGTTGTTTCTGTCTTTTTAGGGTCATACAGCCTATGGAGGTGTCCAGAGTAGGGATCAAATCAGAGCTGCACCTGCCGGCCTATGCCACAGCCACAGCAATGCAGGATCTGAGCTGTGTCTGAGACCTACACCATAGCTTACTGTAACACCAGATCCTTAACCCTCTGAATGAGGCCTGGGATCGAACCTCCATCCTCATGGATACCAGTTGGGTTTATTCCTACTGTACCACTGTGGGAATTCCCTGCATACAAATTTTAAAATAGTTTGTTCTAGTTCTGCAAAGAATGTTATTGGTAATTTGATAGGGATTGCACTGAATCTATAGATTGCCTTAGGTAGTATTGTCATTTTAACTATATTGATTCTTCTAATTCAAGAGCATGGTATATCTTTCCATCTATTTGTGTCTTCTTTGATTTCTTTCATCAGCATCTTATAGTTTTCAGAGACAAGTCTTTTGTCTCTTTAAGTAGCTTTATTCCTAGGTATTTTATTCTTTTTGATGCAATGATAAATGGAATGGTTTCCCTAATTTCTCTTTCTGATCTTTCATTGTTAGTATATAGAAATGCAGTTGATTTCTGTGTATTGATTTTATATCCTGCAACTTTGCCAAATTCATTGATGAATTTTCTGGTAGTGTCTTTAGGATTTTCTAGTTATAGAATCCTGTCATCTGCAAACAGGGATAGTTTTTTTCCTTTTCCAATTTGGATTCCTTTTATTTCTTTTTCTTCCCTGATTGCCATGGCTAGGACTTGCAAAACTGTGTTGAATAACACTGGTGAAAGTGGACATCCTTGTCTTGTTGCTGATCTTGGTTGAAATGCTTTCAGTTTTTCACCATTGAAAATGATGTTAGCTGTGGGTCTGTGATAAACACCTTTTGTTATATTGAGGTAGGTCTCCTCTATGCCCACTCTCTGGAGAGTTTTCAACAGAAAGGCTTTTGAATTTTGTCAAGAGCTTTTTCTGCATCTATTGAGATGATCATGTAGTTTTTATTTTTCAGTTTGTTGATGTGATGTATCACATTGATAGATTTGTAGATACTGAATAATTCTTACATCCTGGGATAAATCCCACTTGATCATGGTATACGATGATGATACTTTTTTTTTTTTTGCTTTTTGGGGCTGCACCCGCAGCATATGGAGGTTCCCAGGCTAGGGGTCGAATCAGAGCTACGCCAATGCCTACACCACAGCCACAGCAACTCAGAATCCTTAACCCACTGAGTGAGGGCAGGGATCGAACCCAGAACCTCATGGTTCCTAGTTGGATTCGTTTCTGCTGTGCCATGATGGGAACCCCCATGATCTTTTTAATATATATTTATACGTTGTATGCCAATATTTTCTTGAGGATTTTTGCATCTATATTCATCAGTGATATTGGTATATAATTTTCTCTTTTTGTGGTATCTTTGTACGGTTTTGGTGTCAGTGTGATGATGGCTTCATAGAATAAGCTTGGGACTGTCCCTTCCTATGCAAATTTTTCGCAGAGTTTCAGAAAAAGAGGTGTTAACTCTTCTCTGAATGTTTGATAGAATTCAGCTGTGAAGCCATCAGATCCTGAACCTTTGTTTTTTGGAAGTTTTTTAATCACTTTCAATTTCAGCACTTGTGATTGTTCTATTCATATTTTCTATTTCTTCCTAGTTCAGTCTTGGTAGGTTGTACCTTTGTAAGAATATGTCCATTTCTTCTAGGTTGTCAATTTTAGGGGCATACAGTTGTTCATAGTAGTCTCTCATGATCCTTTGTATTTCTGTGGT
Organism: Phacochoerus africanus; assembly: GCF_016906955.1. NCBI lineage: Eukaryota > Metazoa > Chordata > Mammalia > Artiodactyla > Suidae > Phacochoerus > Phacochoerus africanus. The sequence continues at coordinate 199,831,545 of NC_062544.1, forward strand.
GTATGTTGTAACTTCTCCTTTTTCATTTCTAATTATATTGTTTTGTTTTGTTTTGTTTTTTTGCCTTTTCTAGGGCCCCTCCCATGGCACATGGAGGTTCCCAGGCTAGGGGTCTAATCAGAGCTGTAGCCACCAGCCTATGCCAGAGCCACAGCAACGCGGGATCCGGGCCATGTCTGCGACCTATACCACAGGTCACGGCAACGATGGATCCCACTGATCAAGGTCAGGGATTGAATCCGCAACCTCATGGTTCCTAGTCGGATTCATTAACCACTGTGCCATGACAAGAACTCCCATTTCTAATTATATTGATTTGAACCCTCTCCCTTTTTGTCTTCATGAGTCTGGCTAGAGGTTTATCAATTTTGTTGATCTTTTCAAAGAACCAACTTTTGGTTTCATCAATCTCCTCTATTTTCTTTGTCTCTGTGTTATTAATTTCTGCTCTAATCTTTATGATTTCTTTCCTTCTACTAATTTTGGGCTTTGTCTGTTCTTCCTTTTCTATATGTTTAAGGTGTAAGCTTAGGTTGTTTGAGGTTTTTCTTCTTTCCTGAGATATGATTGTATTGCTATAAACTTCCCTCTCAGAACTGCTTTTGCTGTGTCCCGTAAGTTTTGGATTGTTGTATCTTCATTGTCATCTGTCCCTAAGTATCTTTTAATTTCCTCTTTGGCTTCTTTAATGATCCATAATAGCATATTGTTTAGCTTATAAGAGTTTGTGATTTCTAGTCTCATAGCATTGTGGTCAGAGAAAATACTTGAAATAATATCAATTTTTTAAAATTTACCAAGGCTTGGAGTTCCCATCGTGGCTCAGTGGGAACGAATTTGACTAGTATCCATGAGATGCAGGTTTGATCCCTGGCCTCGCTCAGTGGGTTAAGGATCCAGCATTGCCATGAGCTGTGGTATAGATAACAGACACTGCTCGGATCTAGTGTGGCTGTGGCTGTGGTGTAGGCTGGTGGCTGCAGCTCTGATTCAACCCCTAGCCTGGGAAGCTCCATGTACTGTGGGTGCAGCACTTAAAAAAATTTTTTTAAAAATAAAAAAAAAACATTACCAAGGTATGATCTTGCCTGGTGAATATTCCATGTGCACTTCAGAAAAAAGTATATTCTGCTGCTTTGGGGTGAAATGTTCTATAGATATCAGTTAAATCTATTTGGTCTAGTGTATCATTTAAGGCCAGTGTTTCCTTGTTGATTTTCTGTCTGGATGATCTGTCCATTGCTGTAAGCAGGGTGTTAAAGTTTCCTACTATTATTGTGTTACTGATGATTTCTCCTTTTCTGGCTGTTAGTAGTTGCCTTATATATGAGGTGTTCCTATGATGGGTGCATATATATTTATAATTGTTATTTCCTCTTCTTGGATTGATCCTTTAATCATTATGCTATGTCCTTCTTTATCTCTTATGACTTTTATTTTAAAATCTATTTTGTATAAGTATTTCTAATACTGCTTTTCTATAATTTCCATTTGCATGTAACATTTTCTTCCATCCCCTCACTTTAAATTTGTATGTGTCCTTAGAGCTGAAGTGAATCTCTTGTATCTGGGTCTTGTTTTTGTATCCATTTAGCCAGTCTGTGTCTTTTTGTTGGAGCATTTAATCCATTTACATTCTGTTTAATTATGAATAAGTATGTACTTTTATCATTTTTGTAATTTTTTTGGGGGGGATCACTATTTTGGGTCTTTTTTCTTCCCTTCCTCTTTTTGTTGTCTTCTCTTGTGATTTGCTGAACATCTTTAGTGTTGCATTTGTCTTGCATTTTCTTTTTTATGTGTGTGGCCATTATAGTTATTTTATTTGTGGTTCCCATTATGGTTTGATATAACCATCTATATGCGTGCAGAATTATTTCTGGTTTCTGGTCTCTTAATTTCAAATGCATTTTCAATGTTCTGCATTTGTCCTGTCCTCTTTTCATGCTTGCTAGATTCAATATCATATTTGTCAATGGGTGATTTCCTACTTTTATATTATCTTTGCCTTTACCAGTGAGCTTTTTCATTTGTAGTATTCTTGTTTCTAATTGTGGCTTTTCCTTTTCTGCTTAGAGAAGTTCCTTTAGTAGTTGATGTAGAACTGGTTTGGAGGTGCTGAATTCTCTTACCTTTTGCCTATCTGTAAAACTTTTGATCTCTTCATCAAATCTGAATGAAAGCTTTGCTGGGTAGAGTGTTCTTGGTTCTAGGTTCCTCCTCTTCATCACCTTGAATATATCTTACCACTCCCTTCTGGCTTGTAGAGTTCCTGCTGAAAAACCAGCTGTTATCCTTATGGTGGTTCTCTTATATGAGATTTGTTGCTTTTCCATTATGGCTTTTAATATTTTTCTTTGTATTTAATTTTTGTCAGTTTGATTAGTATGTGTCTCACTTTGTTTTTCCTTGGGTTTATTTTGTATGGAATTCTCTGTGTTTCCTCAACTTGAGTGTTTCTTTTCCCATATTAGAGAAATTTTCAGCTATCATCTCTCCAAATGTTTCTCTAGCCCTTTCTCTCTCTCTTCTCCTTTTGGAACCCCTATATACAAATGTTTGTATGTTTAATATTGTGCCAGAGGTCTCTTCAGAGGAAAAGACTCTCCTAAGTTCTTTTCATTCTTTTTTCTTTTCTGTAGCAGTGATTTCTACCACTCTGTCTTCCACCTCACTTACTAGTTCTTCTGCCTCTGTTAACATGCCGTTGGTTCCTTCTAGATTATTTTTCATTTCAGATATTGCTCTTTAAATCCTCTAGCTCTTTGTTAAACATTTAAGTTATCAATCTGTGACTCCATTCTTTTTCCAAGATCATGGATCATTTTTACTATCATCACTCTAAATTCCTTTTTAGGTGGATTGCCTTTCTCATCATTTAGTGGTTTTTGTGTGTTTTTGTCCTGTTCCTTTGTCTGAAAGCTACTTCTTTGTCATCTCATAATGTCTACCTTTCTGTTTCTTGTCCTCTTGATAGTAGGCATGTAGATGCAGCAGCAGATGCCCAGTCCTGTAGTTCTCAAAGATGGTAGAGGTTCATGTGTACCCAGAGCACGTGTTGAGAGCAGCAGTATCACCCTCCCTCTCCTGGAGCTGGATGGCTGCTAGGGATGGAGTCTGTGAGGCGAGTGGCAGTGATTCATAGTTCACAGGATTGCTTTTGTAGCACATGAGGGCAGCAGTGTCTCCTGCAACCCCTACTGCTACCAGGTAGCTTTCAGGACTATTTCCTGTAACTTGCAATGTCAGTAGTTGTTCCTGTAGCCCCTCCCTTTGCCTGGAAGGCTCTAGTGACTGCTCTCTGTAGCTGTAGGGGCAGGTTCCACTGTTCTGCCATCACTCCCCTTGCTTAGCCACTCTAGGGATCTCTCTATAGTCCCAAGGCTGGCGGGCTTTTTTGAAACTGTTGCTAAAAGGCTCTCTCTCTGCAGCTGCAAGACCTGTACTTCTGGTAGTTCCTCCTCCCCACCTGGCTGCTGGAAGGAGTGCTCTCTGTAGATTCTGTGGATTGGAATGTGGCCTAATGGGTCTCCCACAACTCCCTTGGTGTGGAAACAAGTACCATTCATGTGGGCCCTTGTAGGGCCACTGGTAGGGACCCTGTAGCTTGTGCTTTTCTCCAGTTGGAAAGCCCGCAGCTCTGGCAGGGAGTGTGTACCAGTGGCCCTCTTGGGTTTTTTTGGCACAGGTTGGGCATAGCCAGTGCAAGCCCCTGCAGGGCCACTGCAGTGGCAGGGGTGGGGGGCTATGGAACTTGTGCCTTTCCTGTTTGGGCAGCTTACAGTTCCTGTGGGGAACGGACATTGGCAGCCTTCTCTCTTCTCTTATGGAATTGGCACCACTAGCACGGGCTCTTGCAGAGCCACTGGATGGAGCCGTGGCTCTTGTTTTCCCTGGTTGGGCAGTTCGCAGCTCTCATGGGGTTCATGGGGAATGGGCGCCACCAGCAGCTCTGCTGGCACAGGTCAGGTGTCACTAACACAGGGGCCACAGGCCAGAGCTGGGAGCTTGTGTTATTCCCCCAGGAGGTTACTCCACATGCTCCAGGAAGTCTGTAGCCCTAAGGGTGGGCTGCTGCTTCCCAGCTGTTGCTAGGCAGCCACTACTGCTGCTGTGCATGCCTCCCAGAGCTGAAGCAGACAGTGTACTACAGCTTGAGAGAGGATACACAGGGAACCAGGCTGTAGTGTTGTATCCCACCCCTTCCTTCCAGCACCCCCAAACAATGGCATCTAGCTTCTAAACCTGACTAGGCTGTTTCTGCTTACACACCCTCAATTGTGTTTATCCCATACTCTAGTCCCTCCAGGCTGTTACCACGTGGCCAATCCTGGATTTTTCCCACATAGTCAGCCCCAGCTCTCTCTTTGAGTCTGATCTCTAAGGCCAGAGTTTTAGTTCCTGACACCTGCTGGCACCCGCACATGGTTGCTCATAGGACTGACGGTTTATGGAGGGTTCTTTCCATTTTAACCACTTCACACCAACTTTGTAGAGTTCCTTCTCCATCTTGGCTGATCTATCTGCTGGTGAGGGAACTTCCCAGGATGCAGGAGCTTTTCCTCTTTCCAGTTCCATCCTAAGGGTGAGAAAAGGTCTCATTTCCTTTCATTTCTTTCTCTTTTTTTGTCCTATCTGGCTTGATGAAGTTTTTCTTGCTCTATCATAATTCTGAGGTCTTTTGTCAGTTTTGAGCAAAATTTCTGAGCAAATAGTTCCACATGTAGATGTATTTTCAATGTATTTGTGGGTGGAGTTGAGCCTCATGTCTTAACTACTCTGCCATCTTCCTCCTCCTCCCCAGTTGTCAATAAAAAATTTCTGATAGATATCTGTAGAGTCTGATATGGGTCAGGTGGCTTTCCTCTAAGTGATGATTCAAGAAAACACTTTTCTTCCATTCTGCAACTTTGCCATTTCAGAATCTCTCATTCCTAGCAGTGATGGTAGGAAAGAGAGGGCTCTTTCCTGCCCCATTCTCTAAATGACATATCATCTTCCTTTACATTCCATTGGTGAGACTTAGTCATATGACTAGATTTTTTTTGGAGCTAAGAAATGTGGTTCAGCTCCATACCAAGGAAAATGAAATGTTTGGTGAGTCCATATGCTGTGTTTGCCACAACCAGATACTTTACATATATTAACTCCTTTCATGTTTATAAGAACCCTGTAAGGTTATTATTAACCTCACTTCATAGATGAGAGGAGGCAGAAAGTTTAAATTAGCTACCTAAGACACACAGTTGTTGAATGGTGGAACCAAGATTCAAATGTAGCCTGTCTTTAACAGATTAAAAAAAATAAGATTTTATAAATGCATGTGCAAATATATATATATATAAAGAATGGATATAAAATAAATATATAAAGAAACAAGAGCTAGAAACTTGATTATGAGAAATGTTCACACTCAGAATTAATGAGAGAAATAGAAGTTTAAGAGAAAGTCATTTTACCTGTGAAATTAACCACAGCTATACTCAATGCTGACAAGGGCATGGTAGAAAAAAATATTGAAAGGAGAGTCACAGAAGTATTAATAGTGATTGATGATGATGAATTTATGGTTGATATTTCTCACTGATTTACATTTTTAAATTATTTCATTTTTTTATAATGTGCATATGTATATACAACATATAACTGCTTTATAGGAAATTCTGGTTTAGATTATAGCAGGACAAGAAATCTATGGTTAGCCCTCATTTCAAACAAGAACTCTGCACAAATGAACAAAATAGTTTAAAGAAATATGGAGGCATATATGGTCCTGAAAACTTCCACCATCTCAAAAGTATGTACTTATATGATATGACTTTTACAAATGAGACATATTTATTTCTGTGGCCTGTCAAATCTGTCATCATTTTATACGCTTATGAAACTTATATCTTTTAAATTCATTTATATAAAGAAATATTGGTTTTGGCATTCATAAGGCTATTGGAACATTACTGGAGAGAGAATATTTGCACATAATAAAAAATAAGCTATCGTGCATTACCTAATAGAAGCATCAGTCCTATGGTAAGCAATGTAGAGACTGTAGATGCAGAATAAAGTGGTTTTAAAAGGCTAGATCCTGGAGAAGTTGGACAGGGTATATGAGGGGACTGCAGGTGGCAGGTAGGAGCAGGAAAGAAGGATGGAATATTTCATAGTGCTTATGTTTCTGGCAATGTGGGGAAATCCATTTTCAATTCAATAGCCAATTCAGATATGACTCTTTTAGCCAAAAGGGGAGACTCTAACCACCTCTCTCCTCATTAAGACAGCATGTCAGCAACATAGATATAAGACATATTAAAGACATTTCTCATATTTTCTGTATTAAAAAGAATACTGATAGACTTGCATGTTTAAGTAAATTTTGAGAGATTCCATTAGGAAAGTCTAAAAATAACCTAAAAATGTAGTAAAACAAGAAATACAGAGTCTAAAGCCAGTGTAGACCAGCATTAGACCAAAAGAATATGGGGAAAGCAAAATAAAATTTAAAAACATAGAAAAGAGATCTCTATAATCTGGAAAAAAGAAAAATATAGTATGGATAATACTTCCATGCTCAAGGCACAGTGTAAGTTTATATTAACTTAAAGGCCCATTTCACTAAATCTAAACATTTGGTCTGCCTTACTAACGACATATAGTTCTCAAAAATAAACTGTTAGAAAAAAAAAAAAAAAAAGGTAAAAAGGAGTTCCCATCATGGCGCAGTGGTTAACGAATCCTACTAGAAACCATGAGGTTGCAGGTTTGATCTCTGACCTTGCTCAGTGGGTTAAGGATCCAGCATTGCTGTGGCTCTGGTGTAGGCCTGTGGCTGTAGCTTTGATTCGACCCCTAGCCTGGGAACCTCCATATGCTGCAGGAGCAGCCCTAGATAAGGCAAGAAGACCAAAAAAAAAAAAAAAAAAGGTGAAAAAATAAATAAATAAAAATAAACTGTTAGTAACAGTTATTTTGTAACATGGCCAGTTATTAAAGTGGCATTTTAATACTTTAATGCAATATTTCCCAAATGTAGTTTACATAGTACTAATTCTGAGATATAGTAACAGATACTGTACAAATGAATATCCTGTGCTGGATAAAACAAATTATTAAAAGATTTATTTATCACAAAACTTAACAGGAGTTCCCATCGTGGCTCAGTGGAAATGAATCTGACTAGGAACCATGAGGTTGCAGGTTCGATCCCTGGCCTCGCTCAGTGGGTTAAAGATCCGGGGTTGCCGTGAGCTGTGGTGTAGGTCGCAGATGTGGCTTGGATCTGGTGTTGCTATGGCTGTGGCGTAGGCCGGTGGCTACAGCTCCAGTTAGACCCCTAGCCTGGAAATCTCCATATGCTGCAGATGTAGCCCTCAAAAGACAAAAAGACAAAAAAAAAAAGAAGAAAAACAAAACTTAATAGAACCCTTCATACTAGTACTTACTATGGATCTGCAATGGGAAGAGGGAAATATAATGTTCAGCATTTCACCAGTGGACCCTTTTTTTGCCATGAAACATACTGAAGGACAATGTCTTTGGATCACTTTTTGGAAATACTGATTTGGCACCACTTCCCTCCCTCAGCAGAGGCCTTTCTTTTTAGTTGTGAGAAAGGAGATAATACAATGGTTAGGGAGTATGGACTCTGGAGCCAGACAGCTGGCATTTAAACTTTGACTTGCCATGGGCCCTTGAGTGAGTTACTTGATCTCTTTTTTTTTTTTTTTTTTTGTCCTTTTAGGGCCACACCTGTGGCATATGGAGATTCCCAGGCTAGGGGTCTAATCAGAACTATTGCTGTGCCAGCCTACACCACAGCTCACAGCAACGCTGGATCCTTAACCCACTGAGTGAGGCCAGGGATTGAACCCGCAACCTCATGCTTTCTAGTCAGATTCGTTTCCACTGTACCAATGACAGGAACTCCAATCTCTTTTTTCTTCAGTTTCTTCAGCTTCAGGGTGGGCAAATAATAGTAACTAGTTAAGAGAAAGTTATGAACATTAACTTGATACATTTAAACTACCTAGAGGAGTTCCCATGTGACTCAGCAGCTTAAGGATCCAGTGTTGTCACTGCAGTGGCTCAGGTCATTGCTGTGGTGTAGGTTGGATCCCTGGCCTGGGAACTTCTGCTTGCCACAGGTATGGCCAATAAATAAATAAATAAAATGAAAATAAACTACCTAGAACATTTCCTCCCATATGATAAAATCTTAGTACTGACTCTTGACTACTAAGGCAAGTAACAGCTGCTCCAAATAAATATCCTTCTTTACTAGGACAGCTCCCAATTTAGCTTGGGTTATGGTAAACAGGACATCTTTACTGTGTGCAGAAGTTTTCTCCTAAGATTGCAGATGATAAACATTTTTTTAAAGTCTAAATTTTGTTATTAAAATCAGGTAGATTTTCTTTTTTCCTGGAATAAAAGCATGGCCATTTGAACCTTTGTTTTTTCCTCTCAAGACCCTAATTCTCACTATGTTGCAGGAGCTGGTGATAAATGAGGTTATTTTCATCTTTGTTTTGCCATCAGGACTCCAAAGATGACCAGCTCCTTCTACTGAGGAATATCTCTTTAAATTCTGCATCCATGAATAACCAGAGAACTTAGGTTTGATTAGTGCTTCATCACTTTCATACACATAAGAGGACTTTATAGTTCTTCCTATACCTCCTTTAGCCCAGGCTGTTGCCTTGATCCCACCTGTACATTTAGCTGTGTATAGATTTAGCTCCAAGTAGGAAGTATGAATTAAATTTATTATTTATTGATGTAAATCTATTTTATTTAAGAAAGATTTCAGACAGATAACAGGAGATTGACTCAGTATCAACAGTAGCCTCACTCTTATCACCCTACCTCCCAGCAAATGACCTGCTGCTTAGACACCCAATAGTTGGACCTGACTCTACTGCTCCAGCTCTCTCCTAAAGAGCTTACACACTACCATCACCTGTCTTTTTGGCCCTCAAACCCTTTATTCCAACTCCCAGATTCCAGATAACCAGGTCTATGTCACAATCTGTTTAGGAACCCTTGATCAAACTCTCTTTCATAGACTCCAGTGAGGAAAAAAATAAGGAAAATGGATAGTATCCTCGAGGAAGTCATACCAATCTCCGTGTTTACTTTGCTGAGAAAGAATTTTTTTCACATGACTGAATTCATGGGAAATACAATGCTTGTAACTTTCTTGTAGGAAATCTTTGTCCAAATGTTTCCTGGTTTTCTGTTTAATTTTGCAATCAAAGAACCAATGGGACCTGTCCAAATAAGTTTCAACAATGAAATAATGAATTGTCAATCAAAACTGGCCACAATGCTTCCCATGTCTTTGAAGCTGATGCCCAGACTGCTTACAATTTAAAGCATGTTGATATGCTCAGACTTATGAAAAAGAAGAAAGCAGGGACCTGAATCTAAGGTGTGATATCTGAATTGTATATACTATATATACTAATATACAATGGCTTTTTTTTTTTTTGACTGAGCAATTTATTCAGGTTTTCCCATTAAAGAATTCCAAAATCCTAAAACATGGATTAATTTTTCTGATATATATGTTTCCTCACCTTCCCTAAATAATACTGCCCAAATTTGGGGGTACATTTTTTATCGTGGTAAAATATATGTAACATAAAATTTTCAATTTTAACAATTTTTAAATGTACAATTCACTGATACTAATTAATTTGCAAAGTTGTGTGACCATCACCATTTTATAATTCCAAAACTTTTTAATCACCCCAAATAGAAACTCTGTACTCATTAAACAATAAATCCCCATTAGCCCTTCCCCCAGCCCCTGGTAACTTCTATTCTACTTTTTTGTCTCTATAAATTTGCCTGTTCTAGATGTTTCATGTAAGTGGAATCATAAAATATTTGTCCTTTTGTATCTAGTTTATTTCACTTATAATGTTTTCAAGGTTCATCTATTTTGTTGCATGTATCAGAACTTTATTCTTTCTATGACTGATTAACATGTCATTGTACTTTTATATACCACATTTTGTTTAACCATTCATCTATTTTTGGCCTTTGTGTTGTTTCAGTCTTTTGGCTACTGTGAATAATTCTGTAGGGTGCATAAGAATCTGTTTAAATCCCTGCTTTCAATTATTTTGGGAATATACCTAGAAACCTAGGAGATGAATTGCTTAGTCATGTGGTAATTCTGTTTATCTTTTTAAGGAACCTCCAAACTGATTTCCACAGCCATAAACCACTTGACATTCCCATCAACAATTTCTTCACATCCTCACCAATACTTGTTATTTTCTGTTTTTTCTTTTTGTAATTTATTATAGCCATCCTAATAGATGTGAACTAGTTTCTCATTGTGGTTTTATTTTGTACTTCCCTATTGGCTAATAATGTTAAGCATCTTTTTATGTGCTTATTGATCATCTGTATACCTTCTTTGGAGGAGAATCTCTTTAAGACCTTTGCCTATTTTTAAATTAGGTTTTCTGTCTTTTTGTTTTTGAGTTGTAGGAGTTCTTCATATATTCTGGATATTAAACCTTTATCAGATAAAAGATTTGTAAATAATTTCTCCCATTCTGTAGGCTGTTTTTCTCTACTTAATAATCTTTGATTCACAAAACTTTTAAATTTAATGAGGTCAAATTTATCTTTTTTTTCCTTCATTGCTCATGTGTTTTGTGTCATATCTAAGAATCTATTGCTAAATTCAAGGTCATGAAGATTTATCCCTATCTTACCTTTATGTCACTGATCTATTTAGAGTTAATTTTCTATACAGTATGAGGTAGGAGTCCAACTTCATTCTTCTGCATGTGGAAGTCTAGTTGCCCCATTACCGTCTGTTGAAGAAAACTATTTTTTTCTCCTTTGAATGGACATGACACACATATCAAAAATCAATTGACCACAGATGTTTGAGTTTATTTCTGGATTCTCAATTCTATTCTATTGGCCTATGCATCTATCTTAATGCCAGTACCACACTGTTTTGATTACTGTAGCTTTGTAGTAGGTTTTGAAGTCAGGAAATGGGAGTTCTCCAACTTTGTTTTATTTTTAAAGATTATTTTGGGTATTCTGAATTCCATATGAATTTGAGGATTGCCCTTTCCATTTCTGAAAATAAAAGGCTGTTAGAATTTATATAGGAATTGCCTTGAATCTATAAATAGCTTTGAATAGTACTGAGATATCTTAACAACGTTGTCTTTCTATTCATGAACACAGGATATCTTTCCATACGTTGATTTTCTTTTTTTCTACAGTGTTTCATAGTTTTCAGTACACAAGTCTTTCACATGTATCAAACTTATTCCTAAGTCTTATATTCTGTAAATGGAATTATCTTCTTAATTTTTTGGATTGTTTATTTATTTATTTATTTATTTATTTATTTATTTATTTATTTTTGTCTTTTTAGGGCCACACCCGAGACATATGGAGGTTCCCTGGCTAGGGGTCTAATTGGAGCTGTAGCCACTGGCCTATGCCAGAGCCACAGCAATGCAGAATCTGAGCCGCATCTGCAACCTACACTACAGCTCATGGCAACGCCGAATCCTTAACCCACTGAGTGAGGCCAGGGATCGAACCCACAACCTCATGGTTCCTGGTTGGATTCGTTAACCACTGACCCACGATGGGAACTGCAGATTGCTCATTTTTCTTGTATACAAACACATCTAATTTTGTGAGTTGGTTTTGTTCTTGGCAACCTTGCCAAATTTATTCATTAACTTTAGTAGTTCTTTGTGTATTTTTGGGATTTTCTATACATAAGATCATGTCATCTGTAAATAAAGATAGTTTTATTTCTTTCTTTCTGATTTAGATGCCTTGAATTTCTTTTTTCTTATCAAACTGCTAGAGATTACAGTACAACATTGAAAAACTAGTAGTTCCCCATTTTAGAGGAAAGATTTCAGTCTTTCACCATTAGATATGTTAGCCATGGATTTTTCAATTAATACCCTTTATAATGTTGAGGAAATTCCCTTCTATTCCTAGTTTTCTGTGTGTTTTTATATGAAAGGGTATTGGATATAATAATTTCCTGAGTAGAGAATAACTAAGACATAAAGTAACTCTTTGCCTGGCCTCTGGGTCTCTCACAGTACTAAATTCTGTGTGCTTGTCTAATAGGAACAAAATAAGGCCTGACCAATGGAGGAAATCACCCCTGATTCTGGCAAGTATCTAATATACAACCTTTGCTGCTGGTTCTGCTTCCTTAGATCATAACTTATGCCACTTCTGTCTATGGATTCAGACTACATACCTGCCTTGGCCATCCAAGTGGGACTGGATCTCTTGGGCTCATTAAAAACACTACAGTCTCCAATCTAGGCATATCCCACTAGATTAACACTATCTGCAGAACCTGTTTCTACATTAATGACTACCTCCAAACTGTGGTCCTTTGCTTAATCCCTTATGATCTAGCAAGCCTTAAATCTGCCTCTCAGCATCTCTTAGCAAGCCCCTCATCCCTAACCTCTCCAAGCTTTGGGGTATTTCTGGTGATTTGGTTTTAATGATCACTTCTGGCTTTGAGAGCATTACCTCCATGGAGCTCTCAGTGTCACTTATGTATCATCACTTCCTACTCTTTCTTTTGGAATGATCCAAGGGTAAATCTTGGCCCTCTCTGATTTCCACCCTAGACCACTCACATAAGGCATGTGTGTAGAGCATTCTACACTGAAGGTTTGAGGAGGTGTTTGGGGTTCATAACCCAGGAACAAAGTAAAATATCAGATTTCACTATTCTTAAAATATCTCTGCAGCCATTTGTGCTAATTATGCCAGTCTCCCATCTTGGTCTTTTACTTCACTGCTCACTTCATTAGGCACAGTAGTTTGGTTCTTCTTAGTCTATTCTAAACTAGGTTCTGGAGTTCCCGTCGTGGCTCAGTGGTTAACAAATCCGACTAGGAACCATGAGGTTGCGGGTTCGGTCCCTGCCCTTGCTCAGTGGGTTAACGATCTGGCGTTGCCGTGAACTGTGGTGTAGGTTGCAGACACGGCTTGGATCCTGTGTTGCTGTGGCTCTGGTGTAGGCCAGTGGCTACAGCTCCGATTCGACCCCTAGCCTGGGAACCTCCATATGCCTCGGGAGCGGCCCAAGAAACAGCAAAAAAGACAAAAAAATAAAATAAAAAAATAAAATAAACTAGGTTCTGGCATCCCATTGCCTATCAACAGACTTATTTTGTGCTGTGCCTCACCCTTTATTCTTCCCTCCACCAAGAGGAAAAGAATAGATTAGAGATGTTTTGCCCTCCTCATAAATTAGGCACCTCCCTTAAAACATTAAAACATAGAAAAGACCACAGTCAGTTTGATTCTAAATAACAGGTTCTCTCTCACATGCTCGTGCTCTCTCTCTCACACACACACATACACACACGCTTATACATAATGCAATTTAAATACTTAAACACTTTATGCTCAAAGGTAAGATGTTGTATATAATGCCCTAATCCCATGATTCCCAAACTGTGTGCAGAGGTATGCTGAAGTGAACTCACAGGGGGTGCCAGGGGATATTTTACATTTATAGTCTGGCAAGTGGTTCACAGTTTCAACATTTGATTGTTTTACATCCCTTTTGATTATGTCATATATTTGCAAAACTGAGCTTTCTGTGGTTGCTTTGATAAAAAGCAAATATGATACTAAATGCCATGTGGAACAGGACATAAAGGTGGTGGGAACCAATCTGATTCCAAGGATTGAGAAGTTTTGCAATGGCCAATAGGTGCACACATCCCACTAGTAAGTAATTCTGAATAAAAATAAAAAGAAAATATTTTATTTTTCAATTTATATGAATTGTTTTTTCAAAGGCTACTAAATTGCTAAGACATAAATACTTATTAAGCCCACTGGACCTTACTACTTAACACATGAAGCTATTAAAATTTTGTTTGTTTGTTTGTTTTGGCCAAGGGGAACTGTGAAAAAATACTGAGAACGTTTAGGAAACTCTGCTCTACTCTCATATATGAGTATGGCAGAGTATATATATATTTAAGTCTTTAATCCATTTTGAGTTTATTGAATTTATTTTTGTATATGGTATGAGAAAGTAGTCCATTTCTATTCTTTTGTATTTAGATGTCTAGTTTTCTCAACAACATATATGCTAAAAACCCATATATAACATTATGAAAAGTTACTAATCAATAAAAATATCCAGGGAAATCATTACTATAAAAAGCCTTAATTAATGAGAACATTGTTGTAATTAATATTATCTCCCTTTTTAACCTAAATACCTGAAAAATTTTTAAAAGGTATAAAAATGTTCCATTCTGGAGTTCCCATTGTGGCACAGTGGTTAACGAATCCAACTAGGAACCATGAGGTTGCGGGTTCGATCCCTGGCCTTGCTCAATGGGTTAAGTATCCGGCGTTGCCATGAGCTGTGGTGTAGGTCACAGATGTGGCTCGGATCCTGTGGCTGTGGTGTAGGCTGGTGACTACAGCTCCGATTAGACCCCTAGCCTGGGAACCTCCGTATGCCGCTGGTGCAACCCTAAAAAAGACCAGAAAAAAGACAAAAAAATAAAAAATAAATAAATAAAATAAAAATGTTCCATTCTATCTTCTTATTTTTTAATTATTGAACTATAATTGACTTGCAATATTGTATTAGTTTCAGGGGTATGATATAGTGATCACATATTTTATACATTATAAAATGATCACCATGATAAATCTAGCCACCATCTGTCATGGTACAAATTTATTTCAATATTATTATGTTCCCTATGCTATCTATTATATCTCCATAACATTTATTTTACAATGGAAAGTTTGTATCTCCTAATCTTCTTCACCTATTTCACTCATCCCTCCACCCTCCTCCCCTATGGCAACCATCCGTTTGTTCTCTGAATCTATGAATGTGGGTTTTTTTTTTATGTTTATTCATTTGTTTTCTTTAGATTCCACGTGTAAATGAAATCACATGCTATTTCTCTTTCTCTGTCTGACTTATTTCACTTATCATAATACCCTCTAGATACATCCACCACTGCAAATAGAAAGTTTTCCTTCTTTTGCATGGCTATTATTCCATTGTGTCTAATATACTGCATCTTCTTTATCCATTCATCTATTGAGGGACATATCTTGGCTATTATTAATAATGCTGCAGGGAATATAGGAATGCACATATCTTTTTTAGCTTAGTGTTTTTTCTTTTCTTTGGAAAAATACCCAGAAGTGCAACTGCTGGGTTGTATGGCAGTCCTGTTTTCAGTTTCCTATTTTAAGGAAACTCCATACTGTTTTTTATAGTAGCTGAAACAATTTACACTCCTACCAACAGTGTACTAGGATTCCCTTTTCTCCACATCCTCTTAAATATTTGATATTTTTTGTCTTTTTGATAAGAGCTATTCTAATAGTTATGTGATGATGTAACACTGTCGTTCTGATTTGTATTTCCTTGATGATTAGTGATGTTGAGAATCTTTTCATGTATCTGTTGGCCATTTGTATTCCTTGGCAAAATATTTATTCAGGTCTTCTGCTCATTTTTAGTCAGATTTTTTTTGATACTGAATTGTATAAGCTATATATACAAGTGGCATATGGAGATTCCCAGGCTAGGGGTCCAATCGGAGCTGCAGCTGCCAGCCTACACCACAGCCACGGTAACACCAGATCCAAGCCGCATCTGTGACCTACACCACAGCTCATGGCAATGCCAGATCCTTAACCCACTGAGCAAGGCCAGGAATCAAACCTGCAACCTCATAGATCCTAGTTGGATTCATTTCCGCTGTGCCATGATGGGAACTCCAAGCTTTGTATATTTTTTATATTAATCTCTTACGAGATATATCATTTGCAGATATCTTCTCCCATTCAATAACCTGTCTTTTTTGTTTTGTTGATAGTTTCCTTCAATGTGTGAAAGCTTTTTAGTTTAATATAGTCCCATTTCTTTATTTTTGTTTTGATTTCCATTGGAGACAGATCCAAAAAAATATTGTAAGACAGATATCAAAAAGCTTACTGCCTATTTTTCTTCTAGGAGTTTTATGGTTTCAGATCTTATATTTAAGTCTTTATCTATTTTGAGTTTATTGAATTTATTTTTTGATATGGTATGAGAAAGTAGTCCATTTCTATTCTTTTGTATTTAGATGTCTAGTTTTCTCAACAACATTTATTGAAAAGTAAATCTTTTCCCATTGTATAGTCTTGCCTCCTTTGTCATAGAATAATTGACCATTTCTGGACTCTCTATTCTATTCCATTCATCTATGTGTCAGTTTTTCTGCCAGTACCATACTATTTTATTACTGTAGCTTTGTAGTACAGTCTAAAGCCAAGGAGAATGATTCCTCCAGTTCTATTATTCTCTTCTCAAGATTGTTTTGACTATTTGGGGTGTTTTGTGTTTCCATACAAATTTTAAAATTATTTGGTCTAGTTCTGTAAAAAATGCCATTGATGTTTTGATAAGGATTGCATTGAAGCTGTAGATTTCTTTGGGTAGTATGGTCATTTTAATAATATTAATTCTTCTACTCCATGAACATGGCATATCTTTCTATCTGTGTATGTTGTCCTCAATTTCTTTCATCAATGTCTTATAGTTTTCCAAGTAGTCATTTACCTCCTTAGATTTATTCCTAAGTATTTTATTCTTTTTGATGCAATGGTAAAAATGATTGTTTGCTAAGTTTATCTTTTTGATAGTTAATTGTTAGTGTGTTAGAAATGCAACTGATTTCTGTATATTAATTTTGTACCCCACAACTTTACCACATTCCTTGATGAGCTCTAGTAGTTTTTTTGGTGCCATCTATTCATAGGGTTGTCTATGTAGCCTTTATTGTGTTGAGGTACATTCCCTCTATACCCACTATACTGAGAGTTTTTATCATAAATGGACACTGAATTTTGCCAGATGCTTTTTCTGCATCTACTGAGATTATCATATGATTTTTATTCTTTAGTTTGTTAATGTGGTATATGAAGTTGATTGATTTGCAGATATTGAGCCATCCTTGCATCCCTGGGATAAATCCCACTTAGTCATGGTGCATGATCCTTTTAATGTCTTGTTCAATTTAGTTTGTTGATATTTTGCAATTCTGTTCAGCAGAGATACTTGCCTGTAATTTTCTTTTTTTGTTGTTTCTTTATCTCCCTGGCCTCACAGAATGACTTTGGAAGTGTACCTTTTTCTTTTCTTTTTTTTTTTTTTTTTGTCTTTTTGTCTTTTTGCCTTCTCTAGGGGTGCTTCCATGGCATATGGGGGTTCCCTGGCTAGGGGTCTAATCAGAGCTGTAGCCGCCAGCCTACACCACAGCCACAACAACGCAGGATCCTTAACCCACTGAGCAAGGCCAGGGATCAAACCTGCAACCTCATGGTTCCTAGTCAGATTCGTTAACCACTGCTCCATGACAGGAACTCTGGAAGTGTACTTTTTTTTAAGTGTTTTGTAGAATTCACCTGTGAAGCCATCCAGTCTTAGACTTTGATTTGGAAGTTTTTTAAATTACTGATTCAAGTTCATTACTGGTAATCAGTCTTCATATCTTCTCTTTCTTCCTAATTCAGTTTTTTTTTTTTTTTTTTTTTTTTTTTTTTTTGCCACACCCAAGGCATATGGAAGTTCCCAGACCAGGGACTGAATCCAGACTGCAGCTGCAACCTGCAACCTATGCTACAGCTATGGCTATGCTGGATCCTTTAACTTACTATGCTGGGCCAGGGACCAAATCCACACCTCTGCAATGACCCATACTACTGCAGTCAGATTCTAAACCCATTGCACTATAGCAGGAACTCCCTAATTCAGTCTTGAAAGAGTGTACATTCCTAAGAATTTATCCATTTCTTCTAGGTTGTCCATTTTTTGGCATATAATTGTTGTAGTAATCTCTTACGATCCTTTGTATTTCTGTGGTATTGGTTGTGACTTCTCCTTAATTTCTGATTTTATTTATCTGGACCCTACATTTTCTTTTTATTGATGAGTCTCACTAAAGGTTTATCAATTTTGTTTATTTTTTAAAAGAACCAGCTCTTAGCTTCATTGAGCTTTTTCTACTTTTTTATTCTATTCCATTTATTTATGCTCTGATCTTTGTTATTTCTTTATTTCTTCTAGCTTTGAGTTCTGTTCATTATTCTTTTTATAGTTCCTTTAGGTGTAAAGTTAGATTGTTATTTGAGGTTCTTCTTATTTTCTTATTTTCTAAGGTAAAGCTTGTCCCTGCTTTTTTAATGGGAATGGCTTTTGCTGTGTCCCATAGATTTGGGATCACTGTGTTTCCACTTTAATTTGTTTCAGGTATTTTTTATTTCTTCTTCAATTTTTTTCAGTGCCTCATTGGTTATTTAGTAGCATGCTGTTTAGTCTCCAAATGTTGGTGTTTTTTGCAGATTTTTCTTGAAGTTGATGTCTAGTCTCATATAACTGTGGTTGAAAAAGATGCTTGATATAATTTCAGTATTCTTAAATTTGATGATTTGTCCACTGATGTAAATATATAAAAAATAAGATATGAAAATTTTAAATCAGGAAAGTTTCAGGAGAAGTTCAAACACTGGTTAATTAAACTTTTTAAAGAAGCAAGATACTCTGGTTAGTTAAATATTATTAAATATTTTTCATATTAATGAAAAAAGAATTTTTCAACTGTTTTGAAAACTTACATAAAAACATGTTAGGTAAAATTTACTAACTATAGATAAATTTTCTTTTGTTGATTAAATAGGTCTCATAAGAGGTTAAATCACTGCCTAGGGCTACAATCATATGGAGTGGCAGAACCAGCATCTGAAACTGAGTGTTCAGGGTCAAGCACTTGAGAGATCAATAGAGTCCAGTTAGTTTGGGAATATCACTTATCATATTCCATTTTATATTTATTCCTAGAGAGTCAATATGCCCTGGCATATTAAACACTCTGAGAAGTCCTAAGAAGAAGTTTTTAAAATTTGGTTTAATTCTGCATTTCTAAATTCATTGACCCCAAAATCCTAACAGCTATACTATCTGTTTAGGAATGTAAGCTCTGGAGTCAAACAGCCCCATTCAAATTCCAGCTCAAAGGCTTAGCCATGTCACTTAACTTATCTAATCCTCACTTCCCTCATCTATAAAATGGAAATAATACTAATGCCACTTCAAAGACTTGCAAACAATGGATGATAAAATGCATATAAAGTACATATTAAGTACTCAACAAATTTAGCCAAAACTGTTGTTAACATTTCTCAAAATTAGTGTTTGTGGAACATAATGTGAAAGTGTCATCATAAATATTCAGATAAAAGGATAAACTGAATAGACAAGTAATTGCTGTAGGTCTATAACATGTCATGGGGAACATAAAATTTATAGGGAGGCTTTCAGGTAGCACATATTTGTAAGAAAGACAATTATTTGCAATCCTGGCAAAGTTTGGATGATTCATGCTGCTCCTCTTCACCCAATCAGTGGAAAAAGAATATCTATTGTCCCATTAATTTAACCCATTTCCTCAACTAACCAAAAAAAAAAAAAAAGAAAAAAAGAAAGAAAGAAAGAAAGAAAGAAAAAGCAGTTACTATTCCCAAAGAAAGATAAATCATGTTCTCTTTTTTTGAAACATAAAGCAGAGAATTATGTGGAGAAAATACTTTTCTTTTAAAATGTAGGGTTAGGTGAAATTATAAATGAATACAATATAGAGTATATACAGCAGACTTCAATTAGGTTGATGAATTAGAAAATTCCTAGGGATATATTAGACAACTAATATTGCCATTGTCCATATATTTGTAAAACTATTATTTTTCTATACTGCACAGTATTTTACATATTATTGGAGAACTTTAATAAACTAAACATCCCTTTGATGTTGTCAATAACAATTTCATCATGTTAACACAAGAGAAAAATCGAGGCTTTTACTAATATTTGTATATGGAGTTCCCGTCGTGGCTCAGTGGTTAACGAATCTGACTAGGAACCATGAGGTTGAGGGTTTGATCCCTGCCCTTGCTCAGTGGGTTAAGGATCTGGCGTTGCCGTGAGCTGTGGTGTAGGTTGCAGACGTGGTTTGGATCCCACGTTGCTGTGGCTCTGGAGAAGGCCAGCAGCTACAGCTCCAATTAGACCCCTAGCCTGGGAACCTCCATGTGCTGTGGGAGTGGCCCAAGAAATGGCAAAAAGACAAAAAACAAACAAACAAAAAAAAACTAATATTTGTATATGGCTGAGAAACAAATGCTTGACTCTAACGACTGAATAGATTTGTTTTTGTTTTGTCAAAAAAAAAAGAATGAAATATGTTTTCTTCAGGCTATCTTGTCCACATATTTTTCTATAATTAAGCTACCTCTCTTCAATGCATTAGTCACCTAATTTATACCTGGATAGAATTGTATGGCTCATCAAGATATCTTTATTTGACCCAGGATTACATAAGTAGGTTGCCTGATGTATTATTCCTTGTAAAAATGTTTATCTTTCCTGAATGTGATGATGAGCATTTGATTCATTTGTTCGTGTCTCTTTAAGGATGATTTATTGATGTCAATGATACTTAGAGATCTGAAAGCAATTAATGTTGCTTCAAGTAAAGTTAATATGGCAGCCCTACTGAAGGTATCCAGGGAAAACATTGCTACTTGTATTGTTAAGATCACTTTGTGACTGAAACTCTAACAAGTCACCCTCAAGAGTTCATTGTATTTTTGTAAGCAAATTGAAGAGAATATATATATAAGTAGATACAAAAAATATTTCCCTAGTTCAAATGTTACATGTATACAAAGGTAGTTAACAGAGCCAAGATAAACAATGTAAACCTGATCTCTTTGCTTTTCCCTTTCTCTTGCAGCTTGCAACAGCAGTTTTGTTTTATTTTGACATTACAGAAATTTAAAGTAAAAGTACTATTTGTTGTGTAAGTTAAAACATGTGATTTGAACTATGGCATGCTTCTGAATTCATTAAAATCATCACATATAATGCTATCCTCTGATAACTCTCCCCTCTGATCAGAGGGACCTCTAAACTCTGCTCTTACATGGCAGCTACAGAAACAAAGCCAGCTCTTTCAGTAGGTTCTTTCTGGCTGCCCAACCCCACTGATCCTCAGGAGGTGACATGCAAGCAGTGGGTAAAGATGCTTCTCTCCTAGCAAGAAGAGGTGGGAAGTACAAAATGGGGCTGGTACAACCTCATTTAATCAGAAATTGGAATTTGATGAGGTTACAAGGTGAGTAGACAGTGCTCATATTGGGCTTTTTTTCTGGAAAGTTGGTGCTACATGCAAACTATCAGGGAAGTATATTGATATCTACTCAGTTTTCACAGTAAAAAAGTTCTTTTGACCAGTCAATTTTTAAAGCATGTCCTTTGCACATGAACAGTTTCCTTCACTCTCCCAAAAAGTTTGGTATAATTTCTTTTTCTCCTTTCCTTTTTCTTTTTTTTTTGGGGGGGGGGGGCTTGTATGTTTCAAACTGCTTGCACTTCCACAAGTCTCAAGGTATTTCTGGGTTGAGGAAAACTGGCTTCATACAGACATCAAAATATATCATTCCTAACTTCCAAAGCAATTTCATTTATCTTCAAATACATTGAAGTCAGTATTCTTTAACATTAAAAAAAAAAAAAAGGATAAAAGCAACAACATGGATGGACCTGGAGGGTATTATGATAAGTCAAATAAGTCAAGGAAAGACAAATACTGTATGTTTTCACTTAAATGTGAAATCTAAAAACAAAAGAACAAATATAACAAAATGGAAACAGACTTAGAACAAACTATTAGTGGTTGCCGGAGGGGAGGAGGGTGGAAGATGAGCAAAATAGCTGAAGGGAATTAAGAAGTACAAATTACCAATTATAAAATAAGTCAGTCACAGGGCTGTAATGCACTGCATTACATATAGTCAATAATATTAAAATATAGCCAATAATCTTGGAATAACTTTGTGTGGAACATAACCTATGAAAATAATGAAACACTATATTATATACCTGAAACTAATGTAATATTGTAAATTAACTATATTTCAATTTTTTTCAAAAAAGGATTTTCAAATATCATAAAGGGCTCCTGTGGCACTGCATTGTTGCACCATATTAATACAGAACTCTTTAGTCTTAATTTACTTGAGCAGCCCCTGTAAAAAATCCCTGCCAGAGAGTGAGAAAGAAGGTTAGCAGGGAGTTCCCGTCGTGGCGCAGTGGTTAACGAATCCGACTAGGAACCATGAGGTTGCGGGTTCGGTCCCTGCCCTTGCTCAGTGGGCTAACGATCCGGCGTTGCCCTGAGCTGTGGTGTGGGTCGCAGATGCGGCTCAGATCCCGCGTTGCTGTGGCTCTGGCGTAGGCCGGTGGCTACAGCTCCGATTCGACCCCTAGCCTGGGAACCTCCATATTGCTGCGGGAGCGGCCCAAGAAATAGCAAAAAGACCAAAAAAAAAAAAAAGAAAGAAAGAAAGAAGGTTAGCAGCCAGAGATCTAGATGCCAAATAGTTCCTCACAGTGGCATCTGGATGGGAGGTTGGCTTGCCTCCGGGACTCTTGGCCAACAGCACTGTTGTCTATACAGACGGCTGTGTATCTGTCCAAGGGTCCAACAACTGTGTGTGTGTATTTTGGTAAGCTTTTATTTCTGGGCCAAAGATTTCCATGGCATTTTTGCATCTGTTGGCATCAATTCTATATTCAGCTCCCCCCATCCCCACCCACTGCTACATTTTAGTTTCTGATGAAAAACACTGCAGATAGATGGAAATGAATTAAGAGAAGAAAATATGTTTCTTGCTATTTTTTCTTAAATCCAACAAAACATATATAGGCATGGCATTGACATTATTCTAGATGGACTGTCTTCCTTTCTCAAGCCTTGAATAATGTAGAAATTCCCAATCACAATTCAAAAATGTCCTAGATTCTTGCAAGATTTAGATAGAACCTAATTATAGAACTATCAGAAGTCACTTTAATCATCAGAAATATAGTGGACCATTACAAAATTTAAAGTCAAATTACTCTTTCAATGTTCCAGAGAAAAAAAGTCATTTTATAATTTTATAAATGTTATTACTGCAGTATAACACCAGGAATTGCCACACATCAAATCAACTAGCTTACTGAAGTCCTGCCTTGTTTTTGCAGGGCTACAGATTTTCAACTCAAAATTATTTGCTTTGAGGGCACTCCCAAACTAGTGTAATTCAATTGCCATCTATCAGATGGCCACTTTACACAAAATACTAGGGGATATAAAGTCGAATAAGATATCTACCCCAAAAAGTTCATTTTTTTTTCCTTTTTGATGAAGAAAGTTGGAAGAGACTTTTAAACAAGTAACAAGAGCATCGGGAAAAAAAAAAGTAAAATCTAGCTGGAGATTCAAAGTACCATATGACATATTCCAGGAATGTGGTAATAAAGAAATGAACCCCGTTGTTATATATATCTTATGGAAACATTTCAGTTGAGATTAGTGTTTTAAAACTGGAAGGGTCTGCGAAAATCATGTAATCCAAAATTATTCTTCTATACTTTTGATGAGGAAACTGATGGCCAAGGAGAAATGGTTCAGTCATGATCAAACAGTAATTAGTATGAGGATACAGATCCAGTTCTCTCTCAATGCTATTCCTCATTATTTTAGAGTTACGGCATACTTAAAATACAATTTTCAGGGAAATCCTTTAAAATACCATGGCATGATTTCACAAGAAAATATTAAACAATGAATCAAGACTAGGGAATTACTCTTTGATATAAATGAGGGATGAGGTTATTACAATTACAAGTAATTCTCTTTGACTAGAGTGGCTGGGGCAGGACTCCCAGAGAGATCACTAAGAAATAGCCTATAGATATTGCAATTAATAGTAGAAAGGGCATCTGCCACAACTCTTCCCTCCCTATAGCTTGTAGACATCTCTGTGGAGAAAGGAGGTACATCCAGAAGCTTGTAGATGACCACAATGCTTCCTCCATCCACTTAATGACCATAATGTCATTTAAAAAATGGCCTTCATGCAGATCTACCACTTATCACTCACCAGAAATCTGCTACCTTCTGAAAAAGACTGAGGCCTCTGTGTTCTGTGAGTAGGGTGTTAAAGGTGTTTAAATACTCATGTTAAATTGAAGTTATCATACATAGTAAATATAATGTTGTCTGTATTGAATGCTATTGAGAAAAGCTCTCACCAACTTGGTATAAGCAAAATAAGATTGTTTTCTGAGTTAAACTATTTAATCAGCACTTAACACAACTTGAACCATGTTGAACTCATAATCAACACACAAAATCAATTAAAAGAGGCTGAAGAATCCCCAGACCAGAAAGACTTCTCCATAACCTAAAAGAATTAGCAGATCTGAAGGAAGACTATGTCAATTAGGAGGGAGATTGGTCAACTACATACACACACACACACACACACACACACACACACACACACACACCAGGAAAAAAAAAATCAAAGAGCTGTGTTTGGGCAGTGGCCATCCCACAACCATCCTAGGTAAGAGTTCCCTGGTCCAAGGATTCAGCAGTATTAATTGTGCCTTTTTATTTTCTGTATTTTCTGATATTCTGACCTCTATCTAGGGCTTTACAGAAACTGGAGAGACTGTCCCTCTGGGGGCTAGCAAATTCTACACATAGCCAACAACACAAAGTGGCTACACTTTCATATACAAACCGTTGGATTCAAAGCCCATTCGCCTAACTCCTCCCTTTATCTAGCTTTTACACTTTGGCCACTATCCTTGGGCCCTAATCATCTCAGGGCCAGGTCCCAGACAACTAGAAATAGTCTCTAACCCCTGAGCCGGTGGAAACTAGCTCAAATTAGTTCAATCCTAAACTCATTTATGCTGCCTCATTTATTCCTTTCCTCAAAAATGAAGGTTCTTGCCCATGATTTCCCTTGCTCCTTCTGCTTTCTGAGCAACCCCAGTGCCACTCTGTGTGGCCCCCTGCACAGCATGCTGTGCCTCCTATTTCTAGGGATCTGCAAATATAAAACTTTTCCCCTCATGAAGTCATTTCCATGACAGTGTGACTGCATATCACTAATGATACTTAATTAAAACAAATCCCAGGTACATTTTAAAACCACCACTCTAGTGCAGTGACAGCTAGAAAATCTCTATTAGCCTGAAATCTTTGAACCAACTATACACACAACAATCTTTTACAGTCTCCTGTCCATTCTTATCCTGTGCTCTAATTTGGTGTCTCAGGTGGCATGTCTTAGGAACAGCAGATGATTATGGGTCAGTACATTTCATTTTTCTCATTAACATATTAACAAATTAGATTTCTAGATTTCTACAGCAAGCTTGTAAGCTTAGTTAATATGAGTCTATTCCTAAAAGATCTCTTAATCAGACTTACCAGTCTTGTAAGCCTGTGCAGTGAAGGTCAAAGTCTAGAACCTTGTTTCTCAAAGTGTGGTCCTCAAACTGGTAGCGTCAGCATCACCAAGAGCCTGTGAAAAATGCAGAATCAAATCTCAGGCCCCACTCTACACCTACTAATCAGATGTGAAATTTAAAGATCCTACTTATTATGCAAATTAAAATTTGAAGAATATTGGAGTTCCCGTTGTGGCTCAGTGGTAATGAACCTGACTAGTATCCATGAGGACATGGGTTTGATCCCTGGCCTTGCTCAGTGGGTTGAGGATCCTGCATTGCCTTTAAGCTGTGGTGTAGGTTGCAGACGTGGCTCAGATCCCAAGTTGCTGTGGCTGTGGCATAGGCTGGCGGCTGCAGCTCCAATTAGACGCCTAGCCTGGGAACTTCCATGTGTAGTGGGTGTGGCCCTAAAAAGACAATTAATTAATTAATTAAGGAATACCACTCAGAGCAAAGATAAGCAAACTTCTTCTGGAAAGGGCTAAATAGTAAATGTTTTGGGTTTTGTGGCACATGTGGTCTTTGTTGTAACTACTAAACTCTGCCATATTAGAGCAAAAGTAGCCGTAAACTCTATGGAAACAAATACGCATAGCTATATTCAAAAAATTTTTATGAATGGACAATGAAGTTTGACTTTCATATGATTTCAGTGTCACAAAATATTAAAAAACATTTTTTCAACCACTTAAAAATGTGAAACCATTCTTAGCTTTCAAGTTTTTACAAAGTGGCAGGCCACATTATCCTACTGCCCACCCCTATTGTAGACCATGCAAAATTCTATATGATCAAGTTATGCTTGAAGAATGTCTGAGGTGAGGCATTACCTGTCGACCCACCCCAATATCCCCATGTGCCAAGTGAGACTTTTCCTCTATAAATTTCCAGATGTGGATTATATTTTTTTTCTTTTTTAATAATTAAATTTTTAAATTGACTTTATAGGAACACAGGAATTCTAGACCAGAGATGTAGAAGTTAACAGAGAATGAGCTACCTCCCTAACAGAACTGTATCATAATCTGAAATATCAGTGCTTTCGCCAAACAGGCAATTTTCAGCTTATTTCATGTGGTGTCCTGAGTTGCCTGACTGTGAGAAGCAATGAGGAAGTGATAGACCAGTGGACCCTTCTATAATCCTGCACTCACATGCAACAAGAAATGATCAAAGCTCATGTAACAAAGTGCAGAAAGAAGCAGGCATAGAGTACCTACTACCTGATTTTAACCCATGTTTATATGTGCCAAATGGCAACAACACTTTGGTCTCTTGATTTTCTGTCACTATTTGTGCAGCAGGCTATCTACTTGGAAGCAGGCCACAAGCACCATCAGCCCTGCCACTATCTAGTTCATCTGTGAGCCACAGAAATGGTCCGGCCACCTCCAGTGGGTTTATTTTTTCCCAATAGGATGAGACAATTGACCTGACAATTCTAATTAGTGATATGAAGTGAGGGTGAATTCACAATATCACTCTGTTTGAATCATTAGATAGTTTTCTCTTCAACTGGATTAACCAAAAAAAAAAAAAAAAGCATTTCTATTATGATTAAGTAGGAACTTCAAATAATTCCAAAGCTCCCACATGTGATGTATTTAAGTTGCTTGACATCCATTTCACAATGAGTTCTCTAAAATGAAAGAATTTTTACTTTTTACATTGAATCTTATTACATAAATTTCTAATTTTATATGTCTATCCACATAGACATATAAAACTTTTTTACACGCTAATACCTAAGGGGCTCCCCAAGATCAATAGAACCTGGATACTTAGTGGTGTGTCCTGACATCTCTATTTTTAAAAAAAGTTATTCCAGGTTATTCTAGTATGTGGTAGTTGAAAATCACTGCTTTGTGATTCCCAAACAAAAGTGATATGTTTTATTATTAAATGACACTATTTTTCTGAAAGTGTTGTAGGACACACTTTTTTAAAATTCAAAAATAAATTAGAAACACTGTTAAAAGAAAAAATCATTATGATGTTTCATTAAAACTACTTCCAGAATATTCTTAGGATCATTATACATACAGCTGAAGCCATAAACCTCCTTTACTTTTGTCTTTTAATCTAGATAAGTTGGCTTTAAATATTGATTAAATATGCTCCGACAAGCACATATTCCCTGTCTTAGAAATATGGTACTTTTATTACTGCTCAACACTATTTCAAAAACTATAATTGCACTATTCTGCCTCTGTACTTTCATCATTAATATTCTCTGTTAGATGGTTATATTAAAATACTAAATTATCAAAATGAAATTACTTTGATGTTGTTATTTGTATTTTTATTGTTCATGCTTGGTTTGTTACTAGCTCAGTTCCACCATAATATGAGATTGTGATAATTAAACATTACTCAGATCTCTCTACCATTACCCCAGAAGTTTCTGAAGACATTTTAGCCTCTGCCTCATTTCATCAATTCCAACTTCCGTACTTTTGAGAAACATCTGAATAAATCAGAATGGCACCTTGGAATATCTACTATGAATCATTTCTCAATTTTCACTCAGGGATAAATGGGAATAAAGTTGTTTTTTAAATTTTTGTTATTCAAGTATATGGAGGAAAAAAGATAATTATTCTTAAAACATTTCATCATGTTAAATGGAAAGTGAATATAATTTGACTATTCTAATTTTAAACAGTTGTATTAATAATTAAATGTTAATTATTAGGTGCTTTCTATTCTAGGCACTGTGCTAGGATGCTTTACATAAATTATCTCATTTAATACTCACAGTAACACTATACTATAAATTGAAAATGCTCCTGGTTTATAGTTGAGAAGCTGAAAAATCAAGCAGATTAAGTCATTTACCCAGACTCACCCAACTAGTTAACAGGATCAAGGTTAGAAAACAGATCTTTAAGTTTCCAAAACCCACAATCTTAACCATTCTATACAATTCAAAACTACCATTTACCATAGTAAATGACCTTGGGAAAAATAAGACAGACTGGGTTCCTTCCATCATTCACGCTTTGCTTGCCTATACACAAAACTTGACTCTTGACTAATAATCAATCAGCTCAAACTGTTTGGAACTGTTCAATTCAGTAGAAGCAATCAAACTGACAGTAGTTTTGAAGAGCTACCTCAGGAAGATGGTCCTTTCACTTTGGGATTGAGACACAGATTGAGGGAATTCAGACTGTCAGTGTTTCCAGAGAAATATCCAATTCTGAAAAAAAAAATTTTTTTTACTTGATTGAGCATCACATAGCATAAGTTTGTATCTGTGTTTTACTAGCACATTCCTTAATAGTTATTGTACATACATGTAAATGGATATAATGAATATGTGTATGTATGTGTATATATGTCTATGTACACACACATACACAGATTACTAGCAGGTGAGCATAAATTAAACCAAGTGTGAATCCTGTTATTTTTTTAGTCTTTTCTTCCACACCTGGTAGATTTAAACCCCTACAGGTCATCTTGTCAAAATACAATTTTAGTCCTGAAATAAAATTATAGAACAGAAACAAACACAATCTATTATAACTCACTGCCAATGTTGCCAGATAACTACAAAAAAAAGAGTGTCTCAGACAGAAATATCAATAACTTTAATGCGTGCGATTTGTTAACAGGGAAGAAAACAAGCAAACTTGCTCTCCTCTGACTGTCACTAATATTTATTCGTCCAGTGACTGTTAATCAAACCAAGTTTACAGTCCCGTACAGCACCTGTCACAGGTGCTGATCATTAATCAGCTATTACAGCAGTTTATTCTGCTGCTGACAACTCGCAATTTTCCACTGATTCAGCTAGTTTGTCAGGTGGGAATTATGGCATAGCGCATGTGACAAAACACATCACCCTTTTTTTTGCATTTTCAGGCTTCTCTCTCCTGCTTTCTCCCCCTTTTTAGACAAACAATATCTGGGAACTCAGAAGTAATAAGGCGGAATGCATAATTAATTACCCAGCTTGCTCTAATTAGGGATGAATAAGTTGTGTCCCTCTCATCATCACAAATGTGGTGATGGGTAATACCAGTTTATGCTGTATTAACTGCAAATATGCAATCCTTCTGAGAGCACTTTTGTTGATGAATTTGATGAATGTGACAATAATTAGCAGAGACAGATGAGAGCTAAATTACTACTGACAATGTAATGCTATCCTGCTCGAGGGCCTGGGAACGTGGCAGGATAACATGGCAGGGACCTGGGCCTCGTTTCTAATTAATAGTCTTTTTTTTTTCTTTTCCTTTTTTTTTTTTTTTTTTTTTTTTTTTGCCAGTGGGGGAAAAAGGAGTAACGGTAATTGTTTTCGTCAAAGGCTGCAGGGAGTTATCAGGGTAATAAAGTTAATTAGCAGAACAAACATCCTTTCACTGCCTTACCAGTCTGAGGAAAAGAGGGTAATTCAAACTGCAGAAAGATATGACTAGATGGGATGATAAGAAATTTTACACAGGGGGCCAATGGAGAAAAATTATTTTTCTTCCTTCATTTCTTTGGCTCAATGCATGGAAAGAAATTATATTGCTCCTTCCTTCAGTTCTCAAAGTTGCTCATATAAAGAACTTTACTGTTATGATTTTGAGTCTAGGAAATAAAGTTAGATCAAATTCCACTTTCTTTCTTTTCTAGGTTGTGATAGGTTTGTTCAACTTCATCTTTATTCAAGTGACATTTTCTTAATGTCTCAGGCATAGAAGTAAGTTCAAATATTTGCCAAGGAGACCATTTAGCTGCATTTTGTCCTATAAAAATCTGTTTCATTCTCTGAACCTTGGAGAAAAGTAAGAAGTTGTTAAGTGATTTCTGCCAAGTAGTATTTGTTTATTCTCCTATGTAAAGTAAAACTTAAAATGGGCTTGCTGTACAATATAAAATTGACAGAATACTATAAACCAGCTATAAATTTAAAAATATATACTTTAAATACCAAAAAAAAAATTTTAAATAAAAATACATACCATTTTATCCTATTTTTATAGCCTCAAAAAAAATCTTTATTTTTTTGTGGCAACATTACTCTTCATTTCCATTGTCACTTTTTTTAAATACAAGTAACCAATAAAAAAAGTGAACAGCTTAATGAATCTCAGTTTTACATTACAGTTTATTCAGTTTAGTAACATTGCTTGACATAAGTAGATACAACATAAAGAGAAAACATTCACCAAATATTCTGAAGACTTGCAAGTTCGTTTACTCCATTTATTATTAGTGGTTGCACTCTTTTAAACATCCATCACTTGAAACATTTGTCTGATATTAAATATATAATACTAAAATGAAAGCCTTATGCCTTCTAAAATAAAATCCATAAGAAAATGTCCATAGATTTTTATTTCTGTTAGATACATTTCAAATTTTTTTATTTTATGCTTTTTTGAATCATTAAATATCTCACAAGTTTTACATATTTGTCATGTATATAACTGGGCACATACTTGTTTGTTGTCAGAGCTAAATAAAACAGCCTCCAGTGATGACTGTTTGATTCTAGTTACGAACATAGGAAGTAAATGGTAGGCCCTACTTCTGTGTTGACAGCAGGACACCAGGGTGACCTTCCAGCACAGACTCCTGCATGGATAGCCTTCCACCAAGCATGGGGGAAACCTATACCAAAATGGCCTTAACTCCTAATATTTACATTTTAAAAGTGCTATGCTTGTCCCCAAAGACAAAAGCAATATGAGTATGGAGGACATACTATTGAATTAAGAATCACAAAACCCGAGTTCTTTACTCACTCTGCTGCCAACATCTGTATGATCATGAGCATTTCCCTGTCATGCCTCCAAACCTCAGTTTGCTCATCTATGAAATTGGGTACCTTCCCTACCAACCTCACAGTATTGCTGTTAACACAAAATAAATCATTTTTTGTACTTTGGAAACCAAGAGTATCTGTGAATACACTGTTAACATTATTATAGTATAGGAAAAAAAACATCAGAAATAATCTTGAGAAAAATCTATCCCCTTTTAATAACCTTCCCATATGTGATTAGTTGGAAACCAGAGCTTAAAGACCTGACAAGAAATTTTTGTAATAGAGGAGCTAAAATCTAGTTTTACTTTGTGCTTTTGCTACTAAATTTACCATAGAAATTATCATTGTAAAAATATCCCCCAAATTCATTTGGTCATGCTACCTACATTTTCAAGAATTTCTTAATCTCTTATTAGAAGGTATTAAGGTCAAGACTAGAAGAAAACTAGTCACTGGTCAATACAGCAAGATCAATTAGATTTGTCCAGTGAAACTGACATTTGAAAATAGCCAAGTTATCAGAGACACACAGGCATATGTGCACAGTGCACATACATACACACACAACAGGGCATGCTGTGTTTGCCGTGCATCCTTAGGAATGTTGTAAAGTTTTTACCATATAATCAAACTTTATATAAGAAAACTCTAGAAGTGAAAGAAACATGGTATGCAACTTTTAACAACTTGTAATAGTTCTTATTTAGCTACTATGTGAAGTAACAAGTTTTAATATAAGTTCATTTACAGAGAGATTGATTGAGAAACTATGTAAAAAAGTAACATAAAAATCCAAATGTGAAATTGCTTCTTTATAGAAATGGCTTGGAATTTTTATTATGAGAAAGAGAGTAACAGGGAGCATGTTTGTTTCTTTTGGGACCCACAGTGAATTTACCAAAATTCTGGTCTTTTCCCCTCTAGCTACTACATCAATCAGACCACAAGGTGCCCTTTCAGGAAAGTAATGGAGTATAATCAACCTAACTTCATTGATCTACAAGGACTACTGAAAATTATAAAACTTTCTTTGGGATTCTAACATGCCAGAAACCACTAGAAAAAGAAGTTTGTTATCTCAGAGGTTCTCCTCATCGTGGCATAGAGACCAAAATGATACTTTCAAGTAAGTAATAATTCCCAATTATTAGTGCATTGGCTGAGCTAAAAATGCTTAAGGAAAAAAAATTATCAAAATTAGAGATTCATCAATCAGATACCTTAGGCACTGGCTACATGTACTGTTGGTTTTATTATGAATATTCAGGAAATTTAATTCTTTTACTTTTTACTCAGAATTTCTAGGCCTATGTTTTAGAGAGTATTTGACAAATCCTTAGTTCTTAAGGGCTCTAGAGCATTTTTTGCTTCTTATTTGAGAGCAGAGAAGTGTTAAGTAGCTAAATAATTGCAAAGAACTAAAAATAAACCATATATTTTTTCAGATTTGGAATTACAAAATTTTTATTTAAATGTTGTCTGTAATCGAAGTGCTACATTACTACATAATGAAATTACAATACTCCTTAATGACATTAGGAAACTGCATGCAAAAAAGTATTTGTACACAAGGTGGTAATGTTAGCAACCAACTACAGTACTTTTATTCCACTAAAACCCACAATAAGTAACAACAGATTATTTTCCCTGAGTGATCTCCAAAGAGTATGTTAGGTGTTCATACAGTGATAGTATGAGAGGGCACAGAGCACAGAAAACCTGTCATCACATGTCATCTAAGTAGCAGGGAAGGACAAATCACAGAAAAAGAGTAACTTCTAAAGATAAAATAAAATTAGTAGTTCCCATTGTGGCTCAGTGGAAATGAACACGACTGGTATTCATGAGGATTTGAGTTTGATCCCTGGCCTCACTCAGTGGGTTAAGTAT
This sequence comes from Phacochoerus africanus, assembly GCF_016906955.1. Taxonomy (NCBI): domain Eukaryota; kingdom Metazoa; phylum Chordata; class Mammalia; order Artiodactyla; family Suidae; genus Phacochoerus; species Phacochoerus africanus. The sequence continues at coordinate 199,864,625 of NC_062544.1, forward strand.
CCAGTGTTGCTGTGAGCTGCAGTGTAGGTTGCAGATGCAGCTTGGATCCTGAGTTGCTGTGGCTGTGGTATAGGCCAGCAGCAGTAGCTCCAATTCAACCCTTAGCCCAAGAACTTCCATATGCCACAGGTGTGGCCCTAAAAAAAAATGAAAAATAAAAATAAAATAAAACATGGTAAGAATTCAAATATCCTTTTAAAACCTAAGTTTCTATTGACATCTATTTGGATATTTATCCAAAGATTAAATCCTAAATGTAAAATTGTTTCTGTAACTCTAACAAAATATTCCCACTTGCCAGGATTTCTTCTGAAAGCCTTTGCCTCACCACCCTCCTTTGCTTTTGCAAACAGGTGTCCTTATCCCAATCTTGATTATAAGGTAGATCAGCAAAGGGCAATGTCTTACCCTCTCTTCATGCTTCTTATGTAGAAATTCAAGTTCTTTGATTTATATTAGCATAATTCAGAACAATTAAAAAGTGAAGCTGATATTAGTAAGTCACAAGCCTTATTTCTCATGAAATACTAGACTCATTAACCCTATCATCAATACTAAAATATAAATTAACTAATATATTCCAACACAAACCAGTTTTTGAGTACTGGTACATTAATTATGACCTCTAAGATACAAATAATTAATTTCATTATCTAGCCCCCAGTTCCAATTATTTGTTACAGTGAAACATATTTATTCTCAGATACATTTTCTTAAAAAAGTAAATGATGGCACCAGCAGGAACACAGAACTCAGTTACAAGGTAGAAAGCCTGTGTCATGAATCAGAAAGGTAGACAGATGTGTTTTCAATTTTAAGATTCTGCTCCCAAGAGATGAAAAGAGCAGAAATTGTTATTTGCAAGCTAGAAAGCAAAATATCTGTTCTTGAATTATCTAAGGGTGAGTCAGAAACTTAAACCCAAAGAAAAGTAATAAATAATGACAACAGATGTTTGTAAACCTGTGCTCCCCTGCTCAGTGTTTCTACGTGTTGTTTTGCTTTGATGTGCTGTCAGCCGCCTCTCACCTGGGAGTGGTGATATCTTATCAAAGCCCAAACAGTTCCTCTTCACAACAGACAGATAATAGTGCCTTTCAATTTATCATACTGGAAGTCTAAAAGAACCATGGGAACGATTGGTCAGGTGACAGCTTGATGGACAGTTTGACAGCCCTTAAGGCATCATGGGAAATGGCTGTCACCTGATTTTCAGAGCAACCAGGGAGATAACCTTCAGAATGATGAGGAAAACAAAAATCTGAATATTTGTATAAGATCCAGTGGCAGCATCAGTGTTCACTTAAGTGATAATAGGCATGAATTTAGATGATTCAAAATGTTATTATCAAACCTGAGAGGTTTCTCCAAGTCCAGAAGTGCCCTTCATCTCTTTAGATGCCTTTTATATTTTTATTCAAATGTCATTTGGAAGATATATACATAATATAGGGCTTCTGACTTTAAAAAGACACAATGAAACATATTAAGTATTTAACCACATGCTGAATTTATTGTCTGACCATTAATATTCTCCAGTTTTGTAATCACTTTATTTTTTTACTAACTCCTTGTACACTTTTCCCTACTATACTTTGAACATTACTGTTCTAATTAGAAAGGCTGTCATAAAGAATTATATGGATCAAATTTCATACTCTGGGCTAAGTCAGCTTCATGAAGAAGTGAGAAACAAAACAAGAGACATCAATTGAAGATCTTTTCCACAAAAATGTTTGAATCTGTAATTATTCATTTACACAACCAACAAACAGGAATTGAGCACTTACTGCATACAAGGGTCTCGTTGGGTATATAGAGATCAGAAAGATAAAACTCCAGCTTACAACTTGCTTACAGTTTGAGGGTGAGGATAGTCTTAAATTAATAGTATTCAGCAAACAAGATAAAGAGATCAGTCCAAAACCACTTTCTGTTGGTGAAGCTCATCCACAGTTGTTTACGAAGTTGCCTCCTGCATATTTTCTCTTGTGTATTGTATATACAATTTAGACTTGTTTTATGGTCTGATCTGAGGAAACTGCCTGAAATTTGGGATTCCAAAGAAAAAAATAAGCACCCAATGTTCACACATTTATTGAGTGCCTCCAAAGCCTAAAGCATGATTCCAGAAACAGTAGGGAGACAAAAGAAACTTGATATGCAATTCCCATGATTAAGAGAAGGGCGCCTCTAGACATCACAAACCCTCAGTCCCTTAGATATTTCACCTACCTTATTTTTTCAGAGCCTACACTCAATAATTTTTATTTGAAAGTGATATATAACATATAGAAAAGTTATAAGAATAATGCAGGAGTTCCCGTCGTGGCGCAGTGGTTAACGAATCCGACTAGGAACCATGAGGTTGCGGGTTGGGTCCCTGCCCTTGCTCAGAGGGTTAACGTCAGTGGGTTAACGATCCGGCGTTGCCACGAGCTGTGGTGTAGGTTGCAGACGCGGCTCAGATCCTGCATTGCTGTGGCTCTGGCGTAGGCCAGGGGCTACAACTCCAATTGGACCCCTAGTCTGGGAACCTCCATATGCCGTGGGAGCAGCCCAAAGAAATAGCAAAAAAGACAAAAAAAAAAAAAGAATAATACAAAGAACTCCTAATTTACACTCATCCAAAATTCACCACTTAACATTTTCCCCAATTTGTTTTATCACTCCTATTCTCACCCTCTTTTTCTCCCTCACATACATAATCCTTCCTTCTTACTTCCTCTATCTTATTTAGCTATCTATATATTTTGTATATTTTAAAATAACTTAATGGAGGGAAATGAGATTAGATTTGTGTCTAATTCATCTTTATACTCCTTCACAAACCTAGAAATTGCCTTTTATATATTTAATAAAAATATATATGAATGAATGATAAATAATATTCAACTTAAATCTAGTCTTTGATCTTTTATGTTTGTGTTTATACATGAATATAAAAGGAATTATTTATCTAAAATATATGTAATATTTTACAAAACATGAATCTTCCCTCCAACTATGTCTGATCAATAAATGATTTAATAAAATAAAGAAACAATGAAATAAAATAAAGAAATACAGGAGAAATATCAAATGACTTTCCAAAGGAAATAAAAGATAAAAGCTTCAGGTGCTGCTCGCTCTTTCTCTGGGACAAACAGACCAACTATAGGTTCTGGGAAAAAAGCTGAGATTTAAACAGAAACCATCTTTCTGAAAAACATCCTGGCACTATTATTGAAACTGGTACCATTTGGCTGCTTAATACTTTTGGGATAACACTCTGCTTTCATAAAATTTGATGCTTTGGATTCACATTCCAACATGATTTTCCAAATCCAATTGCGCCAAAGCCAGACAAGCCAAACAAATTGTGAGAGCACCCTTAGTGTTTTCCAGAGAACTGAAAAAAGGCAGTAAATAATTTAAATGACTATTAACAACAAAATGTCCTCCATGAAATTCTTCACAAGAAGAATCTGAAATTATTATTTGAAATAAATGAAGCCAAAGTTTGCAAATGCAAAGCAAAATGCTTTTGAGTGCCATTTGTAGAAACTGATAAAAACACATTTTGCTTGTTTCAAATTGGGAGGACAAGATATAGAAGGAAGATTTATAATACTGATCCATGGACAAGGTTCAGAAGCTACAGAACAACTGGACTCAAAATCATCTTTGAATCAGAGCTGTGGTTAAAATGCTTTTCCTTTCCTTATTGAAATAAACCCTGCAGCATCAGGTCCTAACAGGTTCCAGATGTAGTCCTTAGCTCACCCGATATGAATTAAGTTCCATTGTTAACAATTAATGTAGTCACTTAAGCCAACTAAATAAGCTAAATATAAAGCCAGAATCAAAGTCTTATTTTTCATATTAATGCCAAAATTTGTGGTCTGGAAACTTAGAATACTAGTGTCGAATTTTCAGTCAGACTAAAATTTTCACAGAAAGAAAATTTCAGACTAAAAATTCCACAAAGAAAAAATGATTAGTCAAGTCATAAAACCATTTTTAAAACATGACGTGCACCTTCCCATTATAAATTTCAACATATAAAAATGGCTCTTTTTTTTGGATTGTTAAGCAGCAGTTTGAAGGACACAGAAGTTTTAAATTATTATTAACTGCTTAGTACCACCTGTAACACAGTCTGCTCTCAATAAGAGCTAATTCCCTTTTCTTTGATTACTATTGGAATCCTTATTGATTGACTTGTGTCAAAAGACAGGTTATTCAAAGCCTTAAATTAACCTCTTTCTTTCAGTTACACTGAAGCATAAACCAGGGTGTCAGCAGATACTAATCTTTCTGCTGGGTTTATTTATTTAAAGGGATTCAGCACAAAAATAATCCTAAATCATAAGACTAACATTGACAATGTTCAGAAGACACAATTCTTCCCAAAGACAAAAAAAAAAAAAAAAAGACTCTTTGCTTGCGCTACTAAAATCCAATTCGAATTCTCCTTAAATATTTTCCCTACTATTCCATGAAGCAATGATAGAAGAGTATTTGGATTATGTTGTCCAATACATTTATACAGATATCTGAAAACTACAAAATTCAAGATATTATTTGCATTTTGTTACTATAGAATCAACGAGCTATCATCAAAACAATAACATCACAAATACAGTGACAAGCATTATGTTCAAGTACTTAAAATAGATTATCTCATTTAATCTTTACACCACTGAAGGAGGCATTACCACTATCATTATCATCCTTATTTTATAGATGAGAAACTTGGTCATGGAGAGAGTAAGTAGCCTGGTCAAATCTATATAGACTATCAGTGGTGGGTTGAAATTCCAAATGATCTACAGAAAATGCATTATGCTCATTTAGATATGAGTTTTAAAGAACAGCAGACCCTTTATTCTAAAAAAAAGAAGAAGAAGAAAGAAAAAAGAAAATTATATAACCATATCATTACTTTTCATCTCTTAGGCAATAATAAAACCTAATTCTATGTCTAGTCACTTATGATGGAGCATGATAATGTGAGAAAAAAGAATGTATACATGTATGTGTAACTGGGTCACTTTGCTGTACAGTAGGAAATTGGCAGAACACTGTAAACCAGCTATAATGGAAAAAAATAAAAATCATTACGTAAAAAGTTTTAAAAAAATAAAATTAAGAATACTATTTAAAAAAAAACAATCCTAAATATTTAAAGCATTCATAGCATTCTTTAGACTGTAGTTCTCAAACTTTGTCTTCAGAAACCTTTTACATTCTTAGAAATTATTGAAGACCCATCCAAAGAGCTTTTATTTATGTCAGATCTACCAATATTTATCATATTAGAATTAAAACTGAGAAACTTTTAAAACACTTAATAATTTATTTCAAAATAACCATGTTACTCATTATATGTGACCATAACTAATGTTTTGAAAATTAATATAGTTATTTCTATCAAAAAAGTGGCATTACTTGACTTTTTTTTTTCAAATCCTATAATATCAGGCTTAGTAGAAGACAGCTCAATATTCACATCTGCTTCTGCACTCAATCTGTTGTGATTCTGAAGTATATCAAGAAAGTCTGACCTCTTGCAAATGTTCAGTTAGGAAAGGGAGGAATGCTTAAACAGCCTTTTCAGATAACCATGAATATCATTCTTTATATAACACCAAAACTTGATGAATATTGTTTCCTTAGAGGTTAGTTCCCATATAGAATTTGAAACAATATCAGTGAACTTTCTGTACACTGTTATATTCAAATCCATTGGTTTATTTGGTTTTTTTTTTTTGGTTTTTTTTTTTTTTGTCTTTTTAGGGATGCACCTGCGGCATATAGAGGTTCCCAGGCTAGGGGTCTAATCTGAGCTGTAGCCACCAGCCTACGCCACAGCCACAGCAATGCCAGATCCAAGCCGCATCTGCGACTTATACCACAGCTCACGGCAACGCTGGATCCTTAACCCACTGAGCAAGGCCAGGGAGCAAACCCATGTTTTCATGGATGCTAGTCGGGTTCATTAACAACTGAGCCACAACGGGAACCTCTATTTGGCATTTTGAATGATCTTTTACTTATGCCTGGTTTTGAAATATCATTGTCCTCTGGAGAATATTGGTCCATTTCAAATCTTTCAAATGTTAACATATTTCATTATATTAATCAGTTATTAATATTTTAAAATCAAACAAAATTAATATTACCACTGATCTTATCAGAAAGCCAGAAAATAATATCACTAATCTCATCAGCAAAAAAGATTGTTTGCAATTCAATCGTGATAGTGCTTTCCTTGAGACAACCTTCTTACTTCAGTACATAGCAGAAATGCTTTATGTGTATTTTTATATGTATTTCCCATTTTGCTACACAGGATGTTAAAAAAAAAGACATGTACTCAGGGGAAAAGACTTAATAAAATTAATAATATTACTGTTTAATCAAGGAAATTCTTAAGCGCAACTGGATTTTTTTTTTATAAGTGTGTGGAAGGGAAGAATATAATGACTATTAGTAGAGTTTAGTGCCATTGCATTAAATCATCAGAATTTTACCCACTATTGTTTTTGCACAATCAGTGCAAAATGCCAACATAGTGAAAAAAAACAAGTAATATCTTAATATTATCACAAAAATAATTTTTGATTTCATGGACTCCTTGAAAGGGTCTCAGGGACCCCTTGGGGGGACTCCTATAGACCCTTTATTTTAGAGTCATTTTGGATTTTGAATATGACGCTAGTTTATCATTTTCTTCCTTCTTCTGGTTGTAATCTAATAGAGACAATACGAGGACTTTTGTTGCCAAATTTTCTTCTTCATGTAACATTTTTAAAAGCTTTACTTTGAGTAGAAACAGAACTAAAACATTTATCATAGGAGTGGTACAGGTGAGGATAGAGTTAAGGGGGGATATGTTCTCCTTGAGCTTCAAGTATTATCTGCCATTTCTCTACTAAGGCATTGCTAAACCACGGCCCACTTCTGGGCTTTCAGATTTTCCTCTTTGCTGGTATGCCAACACCACACCACACCTTCTATCTTCCTTTTAAAATGTTACTCATTCTTCAAGGTCTTCCTCAGTAAAGCTTAGTGACTCCAGGTTCCATATTATTCCCTCTTGTATTTCTTCAGCATTTTTTCCAGCTCATTACCACAGTGTTCAGTTCCCAAAAGGCACCCAAGGAAAACCATTATGGTCAATATAAACTGTCAAAAAAAAATGAAAGTTACTTTATTGGAAGAATGATTTTGTTCAAGTGATTTGCCACATATTATGGTTCTAGAAAAGCAACACAAAATTAGAGACAATGAAAAATTCAGAAAAACAATTTCCCTAAGGAAGTTACAAATTGTTTTATCCTCTAACCACTGAATAATTTTGAGCAATGAGGTTTTACTGCAAAAGAAAGAGTAAAATGTTAGCTATAAGACTGGCTATGGACTGAACAATATTTATAATAAATGGAAAACACGATGTTGTCTGACTTGTCATCTCAAAAGACTATGTGTTTATAAGAATAAAGCAAGTCCAGTTCCATGGGCTTGAGATCCACAAAGAAGTTTGGACTCCCATCTATAACAATAATTAAAAATATCTATTTCTATTGAAATAATGACCACAGCCAGAGGAGAACCTCAAAGCCTCAGAGAAAAGCATGGCAGCTAGACTGAGGAGGACAAAGCAGAGAGACAGCCATCGATACCACTGCCCCCAGACACCACAGCCTGAGACACTCAGGCAGGGGCTGGGTGCTGAGACTCAAGCTTTGGAGAAAGACAAATATAAACAAAATGAAGAAGCTCAGGAACCATTCCCAGTTAAAAGAACATGAGAATTCACCTGAAGCAGCAAACAATGAAACAAACCTGTGCAGTCTAACAGACACGGAGTTCAAAAAGGAGATAGTGAAAATTCTGAAGGAATTAAGAGCAGATGTGAAGGAATTAAGAGCAGAAATGAAGAGTAATGCAGATTACTTTAGAAAAGAACTAAAAGATATAAGGAGCTAAGAAAAATTAGAAAATTCATTTGCAGTGATGCAAACTGAGTTAAGGGCACTAAAGAGCAGAAAGAATAATGCAGAGGGATGAATTAGTGACTTGGAAGAGAGAATAATGGAAATCACCCAATCAGGACAGCAGACATAAAATTAAATGAAAAAACATGAAAGCAATATAAGAGATCTATGGGATAATATAATATATGGGTCAATCTACACATAACAGGGATTCCAGAAGAAGAAAAAGAAAAGGGGACTGAAAATATATTTGAAGAAATTATGGCTGAAAACTTCCCAAATGTAAAGGAAACAGATATCAAGATACAGGAAGCAAAGAGGGCCCCAAACAAGTGGAACCCAAACAGACCCACACTAAGACATATTATAATAAAAATGGCAGGAGTTCCCGTCGTGGCGCAGTGGTTAACGAATCCGAATCCGACTAGGAACCATGAGGTTGCGGGTTTGGTCCCTGCCCTTGCTCAGTGGGTTAACGATCCGGCGTTGCCGTGAGCTGTGGTGTAGGTTGCAGATGCGGCTCGGATCCTGCGCTGCTGTGGCTCTGGTGTAGGCCGGCGGCTACAGCTCCGATTAGACCCCTAGCCTGGGAACCTCCATATTGCTGCGGGAGCGGCCCAAAAAAATAGCAAAAAGACAAAAAACAAAAAACAAACAAACAAACAAAAATGGCAAAAGTTGAAGGAGAGGATTCCAGAGGCAGCAAGAGAAAAACAAAGCATTAATTATGAGAGAACCCCCATAAGGCTATCAGCTGATTCCTCTACAGAAATATTACAAGCCGGAAGAGAGTGGCAAGATATATTCAAAGTTCTAAAAGGGAAAAATTTGCAACCTAGAATACTCTACCCAGCAAGATTATCATTTAAAATAGAAGGAGAAATAAAAAATTTCTCAGATGAACAAAAACTAAAATAATACAATAATACTAAACCCATTCTAAAAGAAATATTGAAAGTTCTCCTCTAAAGAGAAAAGAAATAAGATGTAGAAGAAGAAAATCACAATTGGAAAAGTAATCACTTAAATAATAAGCCAATATGCAGATCTAAGAGGAAAAAAAAAAAAAGCCCTATTTGTAAAAGCAATGATAAGCACAAGGAAGAGCAAAAGGATAAACACTAAGATGTAAAAAAAGACTTCAAAATCATAAAATGTGGGGAAGGAAAGTAAGAAATCTAGACTCTTTAAGAATGTGTTTGAGCCTACATGATTATCAGGCTAAAGCAAGCAGGTATAGGAATGGGTTAACATACTTGAAAAACAGGGCAACCACAAATCAAAACCAAACAATGCATTCACAAAAACTAAAAAGAGGACACAGGCATAAAATAAAAGGAAAGTATCCAACCAAAAAAAAAAAAAAAAGAAAGAAACAAAGGAGAAACATAGAATCAACTGGAAAACAAGGATTAAAATGGCAATAAATACATATTTATCAATAATTATCTTATATGTCAGTGGACTGAATGCTCCAATCAAAAGACATAGTGTGGCAGATTGGATAAAACAAGAAGAGCCTACAGTATACTGTCTACAAGAGACCCACCTTAGGGCAAAGAACACATATAAATTGAAAGTGAGGGGCTCGAAAAAGATATTTCATGAGAGTGGAAATGACAGGAAAGTTGGAGTTGTAATTTCATATCAGACAAAAGAGACTTTAAAACAAAGGCCATTTTGGAGCTCCCGTTGTGGCACAATGGAAACAATCCGACTAGGAACCATGAAGTTGTGGGTTCAATCCCTGACATCGCTTAGTGGGTTAAGGATCTGGCACTGCCGTGAGCTGTGGTGTAGGTCACAGACATGGCTCAGATCCCACATAGCTGTGGCTCTGATGTAGGCAAGCAGCTGTAGCTCTGATTAGACCGCTAGCCTGGGAACCTCCATATACTGCAACTGAGGCCCTAAAGAAAAGCCAAATAAATAAATAAATAATGCCCATAAAGAAAGACAAAGGACACTATTTAATGATGAAAGGATCAATTCAAGAAGAAGATATTACACTTGTCAATATATATGCCCCTAATATGGGAGCACCCAAATACATACAGCAAGTACTAATGGCATAAAAGGAGTGGCATAAAAGGATGCCCACTCTCACCACTTTTATTCAACATTGCTTTGGAAGTTCTAGCCACAGGAATCAGACAAACAAAATAAATAAAACGTATCCAAAATAGAAGAGAAGAGTTAAAATTGTTACTATTCACAGATTGCATGATGCTATATATAGAAAACCCTAAGGACTCCACACAAAAACTACTTAAACTGGCCAATGAATTCATCAAAGTAGCAGGATACAAGATTAACATTCAGAAATCAGTTGTATTTCTGTACACTAACAATAAAATATTAGAAAAGGAATATAAAAATACCTTTTAAAATGGCATCCACAAAAATTAAATACCTAGGAATAAACCTGATCAAGGAGGTGAAAGACTTATATGCTGAGAACTAAAAAAACATTAATCAAGGGAGTTCCTACTGTGGCTCAGCAGTAACAAACCTAATTAGTATCCCTGGCCCTGCTCAGTGAGTTAAGGATCTGGCATTGCCATAAGCTGTAGCATAGGTCCCAGATGTAGTTTAAATTTTGCATTGCTATGGCTGTGGCATAGAACAGCAGCAGCAGCTCGTATTAGACCCCTGGCCTGGGAACTTCCATATGCCACAGGTGTAGCCCTAAAATAAACATAAATAAATAAATTAATCAAGGAAATTAAAGAGGATTTAAAGAAATGGAAAGATATTCCATGCTCCTGGATGTGAAGAATTAATATTGTTAAAATGGCCATACTGCCCAAAGCAACCTACAGATTTAATACAATCCCTATCAAATTAACAAGGACATTTTTCACAAAACTTGAACAAACAATCCAAAATTTTATATGGAACCATAAAAGACCCAGAACTGCCAAAGCAATCTTGGGGGAGGGGTGGAAACAAGCAGGAGGCATGACTCTCCCAGACTTCTGACAATATTAGAAAGCTACAGTTATCAAGACAATGTAGTACTGGTACAAAAACAGATATATGGACCAATGGAACAGAACAGAGAACCCAGAAATAAAGCCAGACACCTATGGTCAATTAATCTTTGACAAAGGAGGCAATAATACAAAATGGGCAAAAGACCTTCTCTTCAGCAAGTGGTGCTGGGAAAATTGGACAGCCACATACACATCAATGAAACTAGAACACACCCCTCACATGCAAAAAAATCACAAAAATAAACTCAAAATGGATTAAAGACTTAAACATAAGAAAAGATACCATAAAATTCCTAGAAGAGAACATAGGCAAAACATTCTCCGACATCAACTCTACAAATGTTTTATTAGGCCAATCTCCCAAGGCAATAGAAATAAAAACAAAAATAAACCAATGGGACCTAATCAAACTTAGAAGCTTTTGCATAACAAAGGAAACCATAAAAGACAACCTACAGAATGGGAGAAAATAGCTGCAAATAATGCAACCAACAACGGCTTAATCTCCAAAATATACAAATAACTCGTATTACTTAATAGCAAAAAAACAAACAACTCAATTGAAAAATGGGCAGAAGACCTGAACAAACATTTCTCCAAAGAAGATCTACAGATGGCCAACAGACACATGAAAAAATGCTCAACATCACTAATTATTAGAGAAATGCAAGAAAAAACTATAAGATACCACCTCACACCAGTAAGAATGGCTATCAATAATAAGTCTACAAATAACGAATGCTGGAGAGAGCGTGGAGAAAAGGGAACTTTCCTACAGATGCAGCTCATATCTGGCATTGCTGTGGCTGTGGTATAGGCCAGCAGCTGTAGCTCCAAGGAAGGTATATTGATACAACCACTATGGAAAACAGTATGGAGGTACCTCAGAAAACTAAATATAGAACTGCCATATAATCCAGCAATCCCACTCCTAGGCATATATCGGGACAAAACTTTCATTGAAAAAGATACATTACCCCTATGTTCATTGCAGCCTATTCACAATAGCCAAGACACAGAAATAACCTAAGTGTCCACAGACAGATGAATGGATTAAGAAGATGTGGTACATATACACAATGGAATACTACACAGCCATAAAAAGGAACAAAATAATGCCATTTGTAGCAACATGGATGGAACTGGAGATTCTCATACTAAGTGAAGTAAGTCAGAAAGAGAAAGACAAACACCATATGATATCACTTATATGTGGAATCTAAAATATGGCACAAATGGGAGTTCACATTATGGCTTAGCCATAACAAACTTGACTTGTATCCATGAGGATGCGGGTTCAATCCCTGGCCCTGATCACTGGGTTAAGGATCCAGTGTTGCTGTGAGCTGCAGTGTTGGTCACAGATGCAACTCAGATCTGACATTGCTGTGGCTGTGGTGTAGGGTGGCAGCTGTAGCTCCAATTCGACCCCTAGCCTGGGAACTTACATATGCCATTGGCTGCAGTCCTAAAAAGCAAAAGAAAAATTAATAAATAAAATAAAATATGGCACAAATGAACCTATCTACAGAACAGAAACAAACTTATGGACATGGAGAACAAACTTGTGGTTGCTGAGGGGGAGATGGAGGATGTAGGGTGGACTGGGAGTTTAGGGTTAGCAGATGCAAACTATTGGATTTGGAGTGGATATGATATGCAAGGAGGTGCTGCTGTATGCACAGGGAATTATATTCAATCACTTGTGATAGAACATGATGGAAGATCACATGAGAAAAAATATATGTGTACGTATAACTGTATAGTAGAAACTGACAGATCACATGAGAAAAAATACATTTATGTATAGTATAACTACAGTAGAAACTGACAGAATACTGTAAATCAACTACAATAAAAATTTTTTTAAAAAAGAAAACTATTTGGCTATATTCACTTTTTAAAGGTATACATTTTCCTCTAAAAAGAGTATATTTTGATCCATCATTTTATCTATTGTACACATAGTTGTATCTGTTTTGCTTGCACTATACTTCCTATAAAAATAAAAGCAACAGCAAAAACTAAAAACTGAAAACAACCTTGTGCCTTTAGCTCTTGGATCATGCCATGTTTTCCTTGAATGGAGCATTTGGGTAAATCAGGCTTTTAGACACTAGAAACCTGAAAAGGGGGCCTTTGAATGACTTTCTTCATGCTGTAATTCAAACACACTAGTTTGGACTTCATTTTTCAAGTATAATGATTTTGGTCATGGATAATTTGTAGACAAGGTCTCTATACTGGAAGAGTCTCACTTCAGGATGAAAGTAAGATTTATATAAGAATAGCAAGATCGGAGTTCCCGTCGTGGCGCAGTGGTTAACGAATCCGACTAGGAACCATGAGGTTGCGGGTTCGGTCCCTGCCCTTGCTCAGTGGGTTAATGATCTGGCGTTGCTGTGAGCTGTGGTGTGGGTCGCAGATGCGGCTCGGATCCCGCGTTGCTGTGGCCCTGGCGTAGGCCGGTGGCTACAGCTCCGATTCGACCCCTAGCCTGGGAACCTCCATATTGCTGTGGGAGCGGCCCAAAAAAATAGCAAAAAGACAAAAAAAAAAAAAAGAATAGCAAGATGATGGTCAAAACAATCTTTCAAAAGTCAGGAGATAACCTTATCTCAAGAGAAAAATACTGTCCAGTGACCACACATTCAAAAATAAGGGACTCGCTACTCCTCTTACTTTTCTATCAAGGTAAAAATATGATAAAATAGAAGCTATTACTTAAGTTCAGGGAAAATTGAAGGCATTTTATTTAAATACTGCTCTTTCCCCAACTGTGCTATTTGTTGTTGATTTTTTACGTGATATAATTTCATGGTATTTTGATAGAATTCTGTACCTAAAAGATATCTTAATATAATTTTGTATTATTGACCTGAAAGTTCAAAGGCAACATTAGCAAATAGGAAGAAGGGTCTGAGTAAAATTTTATCATTTATGACAAAGTTATCTCTATCTTGTCTGGACATATTAGTCAATTGTGCTAAAAGTGCATGCCTCAGTCCTTTATAGATTGTATTTATTTCTTCATGTCAATTTCTTGTTCTTTAGAAAACTTAAGTCTAAATAACTGATTTTTTTACATTTGAGTAAAAACTGATTCTATTCTTCCTCCTTCTGGATGATTGCACAAGTTCCTTTCCAATTTCATGAACCTATGACCATTTAATGAAGTTGAACATAATTCCTTACAGATGCTCATATATTATTTTGATTTTCCAGAGGCATTTTTGAAAAAAGAGATGATGATATGTACTACTGTGTCTTGTAGAGGGTACCTGCTCTCATATGATCTATTGTGCTGAACACTTTAGGGTCTATAGTGCTCTATTAAAGCTGGTGATTTGGGGATAGATTGACTGACTGACCAATATGGATAAATGGATGAATGAATGGATGGGTGGACAGACAGATGGCTGGCTGGATGGTTAGGGAGGTAGATATACATGAACAGTTTCATCTCTTCCTGATAAGATCAAAGACCTAAACTATTTTCCTCCCAGGACCTTTGTATTATAGACACCATTTCTGCATTAGCCTGTCCAATATTGTTCTTTTATGAATGGCATTAGGGGTCCTCCAGAACTGTTTCAGTGTTTAGCCAATTTAAATCATCACCCATAAAAGCCTTCTGAGCTTTAGTTATTTGCAGATTGCTGAATCTTACATATCTTCTCCCTCAGAGCAGTAGTAGACTGATTCAACAAGATAATTCCTTATTCTTTTTTCTGAAATGAGCTAAAGAACATTTTCCCTGGAGCTCCTATGTGGCTCAGCAGGTTAAGGATCCAGCATTGTCACTGAGGTGGTTGGAGTCACTGCTGTGGCATGGTTTCAATCCCTGGCCCAGGACCTTCTGCATGCCATGAGTGTGGCCAAAAAAAAAAAAAAATCCCATGTAGTATTTTGAAAATGACATAAGGAATAAGTAGAAGGTCTTTTAAAATAAATATTGATGGTTCATTTTTAAAGGAATTTATCTTGTGTAATCCAAAACATGAGCAAAGGAATGATTTATAAGATTGGATTTATTTGGGAGTTCCCATCGTGGCGCAGTGGTTAACGAACCCGACTAGGAACCATGAGGTTGCGGGTTCGGTCCTTGCCCTTGCTCAGTGGGTTAACGATCTGGCGTTGCCGTGAGCTGTGGTGTAGGTTGCAGATGCGGTTCGGATCCCACGTTGCTATGGCTCTGGCGTAGGCTGGTGGCTGCAGCTCCGATTCAACCCCTAGCCTGGGAACCTCCATATGCTGCAGGAGCAGCCCAAGAAATAGCAAAAAGACCAAAAAAAAAAAAAAAAAAGATTGGATTTATTTTTGTCTGCAAAAATGTCATAAGTATTCAAGTCTTTTTAAAAATATTTAAAATCGGAGTTCCTGTCGTGGCACAGTGGTTAACGAATCCAACTAGGAGCCATGAAGTTGTGGGTTCTATCCCTGGTCTTGCACAGTGGGTTAAGCATCCGGCGTTGCCATGAGCTGTGGTGTAGGTCACAGATGCGGCTGGAATCCCGTGTTGCTGTGGCTCTGGCATAGGCCGGTGCCTACAGCTCTGATTAGACCCCTAGCCTGGGAATCTCCATATGCTGCGGCAGCAGCCCAAGAAATGGCAAAAAAAAAAAAACAACTATATATATATATATATATATATATATACATACATATATATATATTTAAAATCAAGAGGTAGCACTATGAATAACATTCATACATATTCTGGTACATATTCCCCAGCTATAACAAATCATTTTATCTCCACTTTCCCTCTAAAAAATGGGAATAATCTTAGCTACTTGACATTAAGATTTTTCAAAGTGATCATTTTAAAGAATTTCCTGAACCAATCGGGATATGCAGGCTAATATGCACATTGACATTATGTGGGCTGTAATTTGTTTTTCTCAGAGATGGGATATCAAATTATCTTGGGTCAGGAATATTTAGGATGATGTTAGATGCTGAAAGACAATGAGAGAATAAAGACAGAGAGCCATTATTACAGTAATATAGGATTCGTGTATAAAAATAATTTATAAGTTCTGGCCATCCACATGAACAGTATCTCCATGCTGTGCTTTGTTATAGGGGAGTTGTAAGATACAACCAAAACATAATAATCCAACAATGGTTTCAAACAAAGACAGCATCATATAAGGCTGACGTAATGAGAATATTTTGGCCATTAAGAGATTGACAAAACCTGTCTCAATTCAAGATAGTTTATAATACCAATGTTATTCGATAAAGACCTTTGCTGAGAATGTAAGTAACAAGTTAGAAAGACACATTGACATTCATCCTACCCACCTAGAAATAAGCAGGTACGGTGAATACAATAACAGCAACTGGATACCTCAATTTAATAAAGTTGTGTGATGGGGATTGGAAGTTCCCAGGCTAGGGGTCCAATCAGAGCTGTAGTTACTGGCCTACACCACAGCCATAGCCACAGCAACACTGGATCCAAGCCTCATTTGTGACCTAGGCTGCAGCTTGCAGCAATGCAAGGTCCTTAACCCACATTAAGTGAGTGAGGCCAGGGATCAAACCTACGTCCTCACAGACACTATGTCAAGTTCTCAACCCACAAAACAACAGGAACTCTTGGGAGTGGAATCTTTGAGGTCTTTTGGCATTGTTCAAAGCAGTGAGAAAGTGTGGACTTCACATTTGATTAATAGCTACAATAAAGAGGCACTATGAAGAATATTTTGATAACATGATTTCAGCAAATGCTGAAAATATTCCTCACAAAATAGTTTTTTTTTTTTTTCTTTTTACAGCCATACCTGTGGCATTTGGAAGTTCCTGGGCCAGGGATCAAATTGGAGCTGCAGCTGGGGCCTATGACAGAACGTTGGCAACATCAGATCTGCAACATCCGTGGCAGCTTGCATCAATGCCAGAACCATAACCCACTGACCAAGGCCAGGGATCAAACCCACATCTTCACAGAAACAACATTGGGTACTTAATCTTCTGAGCCACAGTGGCAACTCCCCAAATAGGTAGTTTATTCCCATTTCACAGATGAGAAAATGAGTCTCAAAGCAACTGACTTTCTTAAGCTAATAAATACCAAGATGTATAAAGGACTTGTTTTTTGGGGTATATTTGGTGAACTCTGGGAGGTGTAGAGGAATACAGAGATAGATAAAACATCTCTTTCAGGAGTTCCCATTGTGGCACAGTGGTTAACAAATCCCACTAGGAACCATGAGGTTGCATGTTCGATCCCTGGCCTTGCTCAGTGGTTAAGGATCCAGCGTTGCCGTGAGCTGTGGTGTAAGTCGTAGACGTGGCTCAGATCCCGCACTGTTGTGGCTCTGGCATAGGCCAGCAGCAAAAGCTCTGATTAGACCCCTAGTCTCGGAACCTCCATATGCCGCGGGAGCAGCCCTAGAAAAGGCAAAAAGACAAAAAAAAAACCCTCTCTTTCATTAAATAATTTGTAATTTGATGAGGTATATATAGACATGCATACAAATGTAACAACACTAGAATAAAAAGAATGAAAAACAAAATTCAGAAGAATGCTTACTCTTTTTAAGGAAAGAAAGAAATTGGGATAGGACACTTTCTACTTCTTACCTATAGTGGAGGGTACATGGGTTCTTATTTTATTATTTTCATTTTATATTACATTTATACATACAAAAAATATAATATATATTTTACATTTTGTATATGTAAAATAAGGGAATTCATGTTTTAAAAAATATTATTACAAGTAGCTAATCTGGATGTGATTTACAGGTACTGTACCCACTAGTGTAGAAGTCCAAAATATAATTTATATATCAGTCAGATGAGAAGTGATTAGGAAGAAAATAATTTTTATGTTCATATGTAACAGATGGGCTTAAAGTCAGAACAAGCCATTCAATAACTGGGAAAACTAATAAATGCTAAGAGGCAATTAAGCACTTTATCCTCAAATCAATTCAGGAATATTCTATATTTGTGACAGCTCTTAGTACCATGAAATAAGAATATGAGAAAACAATAGCTAATACAATGATATAATAATTTCCTTATTCATAATTCAATTTACAGCCATACTGTAAATCCACATTCCTTATAGCAAGTATCACAGGACCTTAAACATACTAGACAAATAAATGAGGGCTTAATTTTAAATAACATACACATATTTAGCATGGTCTAGGTAATTTTCATGCATTATATTTTATCCTCACATCCACCCTGAGAGGTAGGTGACCTTTCCCATTTGCAGTATACAGAAATTGTGGCTCACAGAGATATAATATTTTGCTTATGGTTACAGGGCTAGTATACAGCAAGAACAGTATCTGACCCTAGGTCTCTTCCACCATACAATCACCTAATGGCAGATGATACTAATCCTTATAATCACCTGGTAAGATACATTCTACTATCATTCTAAATTTACAGATAAGGAAACTGAGGCATAAAGAGATTGTCATATGTCCACAGTCATATAGTTGACTTGGACTTGGGGAGACTTGTGTGGGAGGGAGACTGGACCAGATTTAACATCCTCAGATCTGGGTTCCTGGCAACCACTGTCATAGAAGAGAAGGACACCATATCTTGTCCAAGGCAAATGAGACAGAAGCCTCACTAAAATACTTTACTCTCTGGACTTAAATGGACTGAGGCTGGCCAAAATGCCCCCTGCCCTTTGGCCTCTTAAGATCCTCTTAAGAGTGGACAGAATCTCCCAGGTAACCCAAAAGATCAAAATCCACAGCAATATACACTTAGTGCATGAGTTCATTGTCCCATTGAAGTGTGGTGAGACAAGAATCCCCAAAGCTAACTCTATTCCTCCTTCTCCTTCTCACAACCAAGCTTCTGACATCAAAGTTTATTGTTAAAAGCATCCTTAATAGAAATATTATTGTATATATTTTCACTAAATAGAAGAATGTCAGAGAAATGTCATGATACGTGTTTACCATAAGTTTGACATGCATTACTATTAGATCATTCTGCATTGCTTCCATAATTTTTCTATGCAATTTATTTATGTGCATATTTAAATGGTGTACCACTTAATTGAAATTATAGTGTGTTCAAGCCAGATTTGACACTCACTGGCAGTTGCTGTTAAGGAATACTTGAAACCTATGAACAGGTCATTTTCTAAACAGTACAGTTATAGCCATATTATCCAGCAGACTATTTTAGGATACCAAACAGCTGATATTGCCAATACAAGTACCACTTAATTTCAGCAGGATTATGTCTTACTCACCTTTATGGCCTTCAATCCCAGATCCACATATGACATAACAGTGGTACCACTAACTTCTCATATGAAGAACTGCCTACAAATCCAAGGGTCCTGGAAATATGTTTTTTAAACTGTTCAATCCTTGGAGTACCTCTTTTTAAATGTAGATATTTGTATTGTGTGTGAGAAAAACAGTGTATTATTCAGTTTTATGTGGTTTTTATCCAGATATTTATTACAGAAAAATAAACATGTGGCAAAGGAAACAAATCCAGACTATTATAGAAGATTCTTTTTTTTTTTTTTTTGGCTTTTTGCCTTATCTAGGGCTGCTCCTGCGGCATATGGAGGTTCCCAGGCCAGGGGTCTAATCGGAGCTGTAGCCACCAGCCTTTGCCAGAGCCACAGCAACATGGGATCCGAGCTGCATCTGTGACCTACACCACAGCTCATGGCAACACCAGATCCTTAACCCACTGAGCAAGGCCAGGGATTGAACCTGCAACCTCAAGGTTCCTAGTCAGATTCGTTAACCACTGCATCACATCAGGAACTCCTAGAAGATTATTTTTTTTAAATGTTGTTGTAGTTGATTTACAATGTTAATTTCTGCCCTATAGCAAAGCGATTCAGTTATACATATATACATTCTTTTTCATATTCTTTTCCATTATGGTTTATCACAATTCTGTGGGATATATATATATATATATATATAGAGAGAGAGAGAGAGAGAGAGAGAGAGAGAGAGAGAGAGAGATTGAAAATAGTTCCTTGTGCTATATAGTAGACCTTATCGTTTATCCATTCTATGGAAATACAGTAGTTTGCATCTGTTAATCCCAAACTCCCAATCCATCTCTCTTCTAGCCTCCACCCTGGGAAACACAAGTCTTACAGTCATAGGAGATACTTGATAGGGCAATAACCCTAATAGCTCAAGGAACCAATAAAAACACCGCATAGCTTCAAATTTCATTTTTGAATTTAGAAAAGCTAAAATTTATAAAAATAAACAGATAAACTTTATCATTATTCCCTCCTCTTTCTGTTTTCTACTTTACATATTTATTCTAATCTTGAACACTAATTTCTGCCTCTGTTCTCGCCCATAAAGTAGGATAATAATAATAATAACACCTTTTCTTTGGTTGTTGGGTATATTAAATGAGGTAAAGCAATTAAATACACACATCGGATCCTGGCATGTGGTATGTGCTATGCTTTAGCGAACATATTGTTATTTATAATTATTGTCCCATTATTATTATTTTATGGTTGTTAGACATCATACCTTACTTATCTCTTAAAAAGTAAATTAATATTTGGGGTACCTATATGAATATAAAAACTAAATTATAAACACAATGAAATGAGGATTAGTACATGGTCAAAGGTCACTTTAGTGATAATACTCATACAAATTATGTAATGGAGCCTCTATTGAAATGGCCTTTATTTTTCTATAGACTAGATTACATGACATCCTACTGTGTTCTGTAAAGAAATTTTAGCAATGTGTCAAATGTACCTAAAATACAAAATACCTCATTATAGGAAATATCTGACCACCTTGATCTTGATCTCTTTATGATTATATTTTCCCCTGTAGCTTATGTTTGTCACTTAGATATCAAGTCAATAGGTAAGTAATCAGTACATTGGAACTACTTGGGATGCAAAATGGGAAAGAAATTAACATTTGTTGAATATCTTCTAAGTGCCAGAAAGTTTGCTTTACATATGGTCATTATTTCATTTAATCCATGTAACTGTTCCCTGAGATAGATATTATCCCTATTTTAACCAATGTGTGCACTTGTTTCTCAGAGACTTCTTTATTTGATACAATTAGTCAATTAAGAAGTGGTGGATCAGAGTCTAGAACCTTGGTCTATTTGTCTCTCAAGCCTGTTCTCTGTGTATTATATAATATATTTATTTTGAGCAACTACTTTTTAAATTGAAGTATAATTGGCATACAATATCATATTAGTTCAGGTATACAGCACAGTGATTTGATATTATATACATTTTGAAATGATCACAATAAGTCTAGTATCCATCTGTCACTATACAAAGTTATTACAATATCACTGACTATAATCCCTATACTGTACATTACATATCTATGACATTTATTGTATAACTGGAATTCTGTATCTTTTAATCCCCTTTACCTATTTTGCACCCCTAACTCCCTCCCCTCTGACAACCAACAGTTTCTTTTCTGTACCTATGAATCTATTTCTGTTTTGTTTTGTTTATTTAATTTACTTAAAAAATTAGTTAATTTACATTGTTAATTTACAATGTGTTAGTTTGAGGTGTATACCAAAGTGATTCAGCTTCATATATATATATGAATGTAATTTAGAATGATAATAGGATGTATCTTACCAGGTGATTATAAGGATTATTATATATACATATATATATACACATACATACATATATATATACACACACAAACACTTTTTCAGATTCTTTTCTCTTATAGGTTTTTACAAAGTATTAAGTATAATTTCCTATGCTACACAGTTGGTCTTTGTTGGTTATCTATTTTATAGATACTGATGTGAATATGTTACTCCCAGAGTCCTAATTTATCCTTCCCTCACCCTGCTTTCCCCTTTGGTAATCATAAGTTTGTTTTTGAAGTCTGTTGGTCTATTCTGTTTTGTATATAAGTTCATTTGTATTGTATTTTTTAGATTCCACATATAAGCAATATCATATATTTGTCTTCTGGCTTACTTCACTTAGTATGATAATCTCAAGGTCCATCCATGTTGCTGCAAATGGCATCATTTCATCCTTTTTTACAGCTAATATTCCATTTTTTGCGTGTGTGTGTACCCTATCTTTATCTGTTCATTTGTAGATAACATAAAGATTGCTTCCATGTCCTAGCTAATTGTATATAGCACTGCTGTGAATATTGAGGTGCAAGAATCTTTGTGAATTATGTTTTTCTGGATATATGCCCCAAGAGTGGGATTGCTGAGTCATATGGTAGCTTTATTTTTAGTTTCTTAAAGAACCTCCATACTATTCTCCATAGTAGCTGTATCAATTTACATTTCCCCCAAAAGTGTAGGAAGATTCCTTTTTCTCCACACTCTCTCCAGCATTTATTATTTGTAGACTTTCTGATGATGACCATTGTGATGTTTCGTAGTTCTGATTTGCATTTCTCTAATAATTAACAATGTTGAGCATCTTTTCATGTGCCCTTGGCCATCTGTGTGCCTTTTTGGAGAAATATCCATTGGGGTCTTCTGCCACTTTTGATTAGGTTGCTTGTTTTTTTGATATTGAGTTGTATGAACTGTTTGTATATTTTGAAGATTAATCCCTTGTCAGTTGCATCATTTAAAAATATTTTCTCCATTCTGTAGGTTGTCTTTTTTTGTTTATGATTTCCTTTGCTGTGTAAAAGCTTTTAAGTTTAATTAGGTCCCATTTGCTTATTTTTATTTCTATTACTCTAGGAGATGGATCCAAAAAGATACTGTGATTTATGTCAGAGTGTTTGGCCTATGTTTTCCTCTAGGAGTTGTATAGCATCTAGTCTTACATTTAGGTCTTTAATCCACTGGATTTTATTTTTATATACAGTTTTAGAGAATGGTCTAATTTCACATTTTACATGTCACTGTCCAGTTTCCTGAGCAGCACTTAGAGAAGAGATTATCTTCACTGTATATTCTTGCTTCTTTTGTTGTAGATTAACTGACCATAGGTGCATGGGTTTGTTTCTGTGCTTTCTATCCTATTCCATTGGTCTATATTTCTGTTTTTGTGCCACTACCATACTGTTTTGGTTATTGTAGCTTTGTAGTATAGGCTGAAGTAAGGGAACCTGATTCCTTCAGCTCCAATTTTTCTTTCTCAAGATTGTTTTGGCTAGTAAGGGCCTTTTGTGTTTCCATACATGTTTTAAAAGTTTTTGTTCTAGTTCTGTGAAAAATGGCATTGGTAATTTGATAAGGATTGCATTGAATCTGTAGATTACTTTGGGTATTACAGTCATTTTGACAATATTGACTTCTAATCTAAGAACACAGTATATCTTTCCATCTGTTTGTGTCATCTTTGATTTCTTTCATCATCATTGTATAGTTTTTGGAGTACAGATCTTTTGCCTCCTTTGGCAGGTTTATTCCTAGATATTTTATCTTTTTGATGTGATGATAAATGAGACTGTCTCCTTAATTTCTCTTTTTTATCTTTTGTTGTTATTTCATACATATGCAACAGATTGATATGTATTCATTTTGTATCTTGCAACTTTACTGAATTCATTGATGAGCTCTGGTTGTTTCTTTTGTTTTTTAGATTTTCATGTATAAATGAAATCATATGGTAATTGTCTTTCTCTGTCTGACTTATTTTACTGAGTATAGCGTGCTCAATGTCCATCCCTGTTGTTGCAAATGGCAATATTTCATTCTTTTTTTTATAGATGGTAATATTCCATTATGTGTGGCACGTAAATACGCCACATCTTCTTTATCCATATCCATTCATCTCTCGTAAGTTGTTTCCATATTTTGGCTATAATAAATAATGCTACGATGAACACAGAGGTGCATAGAACACAGGGGTACATATAGCTTTCCAGTTAGTATTTTTGTTTTCTTTGATAAACAGTCAAAAGTGGAATTACTAGATCACATTTTGAATTTTTTTGAAAAACCTCCATATCATTTTCCACAGTGATTGCACTAATACACATTACCACCAACACTATATATATAAGGGTTCCCATTTATCCACATCCTCTTTGAGCAACTACTTTTGGCTGCCTACTCTTTTTTATTTTATTTTATTTTTTTCTTTTTGGCTGTGCCTACAGCATGTGGAAGTTCCTGGGGCCAGGGATCAGACCTGCACCACAGCTAAAATCAGAGTCACAGCAGTGACAACACAGATCCTTAATTCACTGAGTCACTAGGGAATTCCCTTACTACTCTTTTATAATAGATAACGTTTCCCAATTATCTGAGAATCACTTTTAGAATATAACATCATAAACTTATGGGAAATAAGCTAATAAAATTTTCTTATTTGCTGACACTAATTAGGATATTTGTTTAATTTTGGGGAATCCTAGTAGCATTTCAACAGAGAATGGGTTCCTAAGTAGTAGCTTAGAAAAATCTCCATAAACATTTCATTTGATATTCTCATATTTTACATTAGTACAAGTGTTTTGTACACCCCAGGGATGTGAAATGTGCTATAAGAAATGCAGTGAGCTGTCAGTCAGTGCCCTGCAGGGGAGTTTATAAAATGGAATCCTGCAAATGGTGTTTGTTTCTTTTCAGCCCAGACTGTATGGATTATTTGAACTAAATCTGGGGATCCACGAAGGGGTGCAGGAAGCTAATACAGAGCTATGCAGTCCCATGGATGGTGAATAAACACTTGTGGTCTGAATGACAGACTACTCATTACACAAGACTAAAACTTTTTATTTTGGAATAATGGTTTTATGTGGCTCCTGCATTTTTTTTAACAAATATCCCAATTATCATCATATCATCCTTCTTAAATGAGAACCAGACTTGATTCCTTGAAGTGTTCTTATCCCTCTCACTGGCGGAGAGAGGCTGCATGTGAGGTCCATTCTGACTGGGTTTACTGTCCAAGACAGAAGAAGGGTTAGTCACAAGAGATGGAAGGAGCTACACTGATTGGGGAATCATCATGCTCTCAGGGAAAAATTTGGGCAACATTACTTCCCCAAGACTCCACTTTCTCATCTCTAATATGGAAGAAATAATATCATGAGGATAAAATGAGATGGTGTTTCTAAGACACCTGTACTCAGTAAGCATATCACTTGCTAAATACTAGCTATTTTTGTTTCCATTCTTTTTTATTATTATTTGTCTTTTTATCTTTTCTAGGGCTGCACCCATGGCACATGGTGGTTCCCAGGCTAGGGGTCTAATCGGAGCTGTAGTGCCAGCCAACACTAGAGCCAGAGCAACAGAGGATCCGAGCCACATCTGCAGCCTAAACCACAGCTCACGGCAATGCTGGGTACTTGACCCACTAAGCGAGGCCAGGGATCGAACCCCCAAACTTCCCAGTTGGGTTCATTAGCCACTGCGCCACTATGGGAACTCCGTTGGTTTTCATTCTTGATAAGGCAGTAACATGAAAAAGTATTATGTCCTGAATACATACTATTGGATATCTGAGAGTTTACATCATTAGCTGCCACTGAAAGACCTTTTTTTTTTTTCCACTGTAGTTAACAAGAGAACAACCTGGTCATGTCCCTTTTTCACTTAGTGGCTGTACATATGGTTTGACTAAAAACTAACATCCTCTTCTTCAGCTGCCTTATTTTCCAGAAGACTAAATAGTACATTTCCTCAGCTTATCTCACTAATTCCTTAAATCCCATTGTCTAAATATGAGTTGTAAAATTATCATCTACTCCATGATATGAAGAGTAACGTACAATGTAAATATATGGTCAAAAGAATAAAGAATATATCTTCACCAGACATTTTATTCTATATGTCTAAGGATCCAGTTGGACTCAAGAATGATTATTATTCTCAAAAACCTGTACTAAAGCTATCCATTTACTTTTCCTTTCTTTTTTTTTTTTTTTTGTCTTTTTAGGGCCACGCCCACAGCATATAGAAGTTCTCAAGCTAGGGGTCTAATGGGAGCTGTAGCTCCCAGCCTACACCATAGCCACAGCAACGTGGGATCCAAGCCACATCTGTGACCTACACCACAGTTCAGGGCAAGCCCAGATCCTTAACCCACTGAGCAAGACCAGAGATCAAACCCACATCCTCATAGATACTAGTCGGGTTCGTTATTGCTGAGCTACATAGGGAGCTCCCATATTTCATTATTTTTTATATAGTGGCAGGTGTTTTAATCTGCAAGGGAGAAATTCACCTTAAACAGTAGAATGTATTTCTTAGAGTTGTAGAAAATGTTTCAACCTTAGAGGATGAATGAGCTTTTCTCTTTATATTTGTTTTAATGAAAAAGTGTGTGTGTGTGTGTATGTGTGTCTACCAGACCAGGTATACTTCAATTTAAAAACTCAAAATTTGTCAGTCATCCCAATATTTCATTTTAGAGAGCTCCAAACTTCTATATATTTGACTTTAATTAGGTCACTGTTTTCCAAACTGATAAGTGAGCTATTAGTGGTATATAAGTAAAATTTTAATATTTATTTTAGTGTGCCCTCAGAAATTCAATAAGAATATTATGTAAAATTTCATTTTTAATAAAATTACTTATATTAAAAAGGCAATAATAAGTATTAATAAAATAATATTATAGGAGTTATGTGAAAATGTCAAAAATTATAGAGGTAGTATTCAAATGACTGAGGTTCCAGAAACACTGATCTAAATGACTAATTGAAAAGACAGCTTACAGAATGGGAGAAAATAGTGTTAAATGATGCAACAGACAAGGGCTTAATCTCCAAAATATACAAGCAACTTATACAACTCAACAGCAAAAAAGCGAACAACCCAATTGAAAAGTGGGCAAAAGACCTGAATAGACATTTCTCCAAAGAAGATATGAAAAAATGCTCAACATCCCTGATTATTAGAGAAATGCAAATGAAAACTACTATGAGGTACCACCTCACACCAGTCAGAATGGCCATCATTAATAAGTCCACAAATAACAAATACTGGAGGGGATGTGGACAAAAGGGAACCCTCCTGCACTGTTGGTGGGAATGTAAGCTGGTACAACCACTATGGAAAACAGTATGGAGGTACCTTAGAAAACTATACATAGAACTACCATATGACCCCACAATCCCACTCTTGGGCATATATCCGGACAAAATTTTCCTTGAAAAAGACATATGCACCCACATGTTCATTGCAGCTCTATTCACAATAGCCAAGACATGGAAACAACCCAGATGTCCACTGACACATGATTGGATTAGGAAGATGTAGTATATATACACAATGGAATACTACTCAGCCATACAAAAGAACAAAATATGCCAACTGCAGCAACATGGATGGGACCTGAGACTCTCATACTGAGTGAAGTTAAGTCAGAAAGAGAAAGACAAACACCATGCGATGTCACATATCTGGAATCTAACATACTACACAAATGAACCTTTCCACAGAAAAGAAAATCATGGACTTAGAGAACAGACTTGTGGTGGCCAAGGGGGAGGGAATGGGATGGACTGGGAATCTGGTGTTAACAGATGCAGACTGTTGCCTTTGGAATGGATAGGCAATGAGATCCTGCTGTACAGCACTGGAAACTATGTCTAATCACTTCTGATGAATCTACACATGTATGTGTAACCGGGTCAACATACTGTACAGTAGAAAATTGACAGAACACTGTAAACCAGCTATAATGAAAAAAATAAATTAAAAATAAAATAAAATAAAATTCTATTGTATATATCAAAAAATAAAATAAAATTCCATCCTTGTGGAAAAAAAAGAAAACGTTTTGCCACATGTTAACACTGAGTTATTTTATTGCATGGTTCCACAGTATTTTGAGTGTTAAGTACCTGATGGCTTAAAGACACCAGGTTGTATAATCCTGCAAACAGAGTCTTATCTGACCAAATTAGCAGAAGAATATAACATGCACTTTTCCCTCTATTGCTCCTTACTGTAAAATAAATCTGAGATAGAGAAAATATCTAAGGGGAAAAAATTAATTATGCTTTACAGTCTTGGAGTAAGGAAGGTTTTTCAAAGCATGACATAAGTTTCAGAAGACTTCAACAAAGATCTATCAATTTGACTATTAAAATTTTTATAGGGCATTCCCATGTGGCTCAGTGGAAATGAATCTGGCTAGTATCCATGAGGATGTAGGTTCAATCCCTGGCCTCACTCAGTGGGTCAGGGATCTGACATCACGGTGAGCTGTGCTGTAGGTTGCAGATGTGGCTTGGATCCCATGTTGCTGTGGCTGTGACGTAGGCCAGCAGCGGTAGCTCTGATTTGACCCCTAGACTGGGAATTTCCATATGCCATGAGTGCGGCCCTAAAAAGGAAAATAAATAAATAAATAAAGCTAAATCTTTAAATTTTTTTTTTTAATTTTTGCATTGTAAGAAAACTAATAATAATTTTTTAAAAGGACAAAATAGGAAGGTTACTTGCAGCACATATAATAGACAAAAGCTGATTTCAATAATATATTAAAAATACCTACATTGTAGCTCAGCAAAAATGAACCTGACTAGGACTCATGAGGATGCAGGTTCGATCCCTCACCTCACTCAGTGGGTTAAGGATCCGGCATTGCTGTGAGCTGTGGTGTATGTAACGGACACAGCTCTGATCCCATGTTGCTGTGGTTGTGGTGTAGGCTGGCAGCTGCAGCTCTGATTTGACCCCTTGCCCAGGAACTCCCACATGCCACAGGCATGGCCCTAAAAAGAAAAAAGAAAAAAACAAGAAAAACAAAGGTTGTGAATATAGGTCACAGGCTAAGAAAAATAAATGGCTTTTAAACATACTAATACGTCTTTAAACTTCTTATAATAAAAGCAACAAAAATTAAAATCAGAAATTCCTTTTTTAGCTGTTTCGCAATAATTAAAAAAGTCTGATCGATATATGAGTAAACACACTGTATCAGTGGGCCCAAGAGCATGGCAGAAGATTTACAAAAGGGATGGCAGGAGGAAAATAAATTATCTGTTGCTCTTTATAAAATTTTACCTTTTCTAAATTCAAAAAAAATCTGAGGTTATTTGGTAGTTTCAGTGATTCCTTGAATTTGTGCAGGCTAGATGAAAAATATAGAAAACTGTCAAATACTAGAGTATTTTATTACCTAATACAAGTACTTTGATTTTTTAAAACAAGTTAGAGGATTGAATAAATTTTTAAGTCATTTCTAAAACCTTGGATTTATAGGCAGAGATTTCTTATGAAAAGGTAAGGAAGCTAACTGTTTGTTCATGCAAGCCTGCATTAAATGCTCAATCCCAGAGCCCCATGCCAATGCAAGCACTGCTGGAGCAGTTAAGGGAGAAAGTGGGAGAAAATAAATTCAGAGATAAAGGCAGAGGTTAGGTCTTTTGGGCTTTACAGGCTAGGTAAAATATTTTGGACTTTAAGTGTAATATGCAATCACTGGAGGCTTTTTAAGCATGTCATTTTTTTAGAATTACTGTTTTTATAGTACAGAGTATTCATAATAAATCAACAGAGGTAAAGAAGTATAAACAGTAAATTTTTCTTCAAAATGCCCCTTTACGTAATGCCCATATCAATAATATAGCATACCAATCAAATATTATTTTCTTCATTAGATGTTGAGGCAGTATATTTTAAGTACTAAATTTTAGAAAAAATACTTTGGTTATATAGTATGACTAGAAGATTAATGTGATCAAGTTATTTCTATAAGTCAATGAGAACCTAGATGCACTAAAAAAACTAAGCTTGTGCTTCTTTTAAAGAAAGTACTTGAGTCTGGCAACTTGATTATTCTTTTTTTTTTCTTTTCAATAAATATTTTTATTTATAAATTTATTTGGGTGCCACCTGCAACACTGGGATGTTGTCTGGCCAGAGTTTGATCTTCAAATGCAGCTCTTACCACAGCCACAGAAGTAAAAGAGACACTCTTAAGACAGGTAGCCACAAGGGTACTCCCCGAGATCGGGTTCTTTGTTGTTGCTGTTTTTTGTTGTTGTTGTTGTTTTATTGTGGCCTCACTGCATGTTTTTTTAAATTACTCAATGAATTTTATTATATTTATAGTTGTACAACAAGCATCACGACCTAATTTTATAGCATTTCCATCCCAAACCACCAGTGCATCCCTCCACCCCCCAACCTGACTCATTTGGAAACCATAAGTTTTTCAAAGTCTGTGAGTCAGTATCAGTTCTGCAAAGAAGTTCACTGTGTCCTTTTTTTAGATTCCACATGTAAGTGATAGCGTATGATGCTGGTGTCCCACTGTCTGACTGATTTCACTTAGCATGGTAATTTCTAGGTCCATCCATGTTGCTGCAAATGCCGTAATTTCTTTCCTTTTAATGGCTGAGTAATATTCCATTGAGTGTATGTACCACCTCTTCTTTAGCCACTCCTCTGTTGAAGGACATTTAGGTTGTTTCCATGTCTTGGCTATTGTATAGAGTGCTGCAGTGAACGCTGGAGTACATGTATCTTTTCAAGACATGGTTTTCTCTGGATAGATGCCCAGGAGTGGGATTGCTAGATCAAGTATTAATTCTATTTTTAGGGTTTTTTTAAACTTTATTTTTTTAATTACTCAATGAATTTTATTACATTTATAGGTGTACAACAATCATCACAACCAAATTTTACAGCATTTCCATCCCAAACCCTCAGTGCATCCCCCTACCCTCCAACCTGTCTCATTTGGAAACCATAAGTTTTTCAAAGTCTGTGAGTCAATATCTGTTCTGCAAAGTTCATTCTGTCCTTTTTTTTAGATTCCACATGTAAATGATAGCATTCAATGTGGGTGTCTCATTGTCTGACTGACTTCACTTAGCATGATAATTTCTAGGTTCATCCATGTTGCTGCAAATGCTATAATTTCTTTCCTTTTAATGGCTGAGTAATATTCCATTGTGTGTATGTACCACCTCTTCTTTAGCCACTCCTCTGTTGAAGGACATTTAGGTTGTTTCCATGTCTTGGCTATTGTATAGAGTGCTGCCAGAACACTGGAGTGCATGTGTCTTTTGAAGTCATGGTTTTCTCTGGATAGATGCCCAGGAGTGGGATTGCTGGATCAAATGGGAGTTCTGTTTTTAGGTTTCTGAGGCATCTCCATACTGTTTTCCACAGTGGTTGCACCAATTTACAATCCCACCAACAGTGTAATAGGGTTCCCTTTTCTCCACACCCTCTCCAGCATTTAATGTTTGTAGACTTTTTGATGATGGCCATTCTGGCTGGTGTAAGGTGGTACCTCATAGTGGTTTTGATTTGCATTTCTCTAATAATTAGTGATGTTGAGGATCTTTTCATGTGTTTTTTGGCCATCTGTATGTCTTCTTTGGAGAATTGTCTGTTTAGAGCTTCTGCCCATTTTTTGATGGAGCTGTTCATATTTTTGGTATTGAGCTGCAGAAGGTGTTTATAAATTTTGGAGATTAATCCCTTGTCAGGGATTAATATTCGCTTCATTTGCAAATATTTTTTCCTATTCTGTGGGTTGTCTTTTCATTTTGTATAGGGTTTCCTTTGCTGTGCAGAAACTTTTAAGTGTTAGGAAGTGTTCTAATTTCATTCTTTTACATGTGGCTGTACAGTTTTCCCAGCACCACTTATTAAAGGGACTGTCTTTTCTCCATTGTATATTCTTGCCTCCTTTGTCATAGATTAGCTGACCCATGGGTGCATGGGTTTAATTCTGGGATTTCTATCCTGTTCCACTAATCTATATTTCTGTCTTTGTGCCAGTACCATATGGTTTTGATAACTGTAGCTTTGTACTATAGCCTTAAGTCAGGGAGCCTGATTCTTCCAGCTCCATTTTTCTTTCTCAGGATGGCTTTGGCTATTCTGGTTCTTTTGTGCTTGCAAACAAACTTTAAAATATTTTGTTCAAGTTCTGTGAAAAATGTCCTTGCTACTTTGATAGGGCTTGCTTTAATCTGTAGATTGCCTTGGGTAGTATAGTCATTTTGATGCCCCATAGATTTTTTATGGTTGTATTTTCATTGTCGTTTGTCTCAAGGTAATTTTTAATTTCCTCTCTGACTTCACCATTGACTCATTGGGGTTTTTTTTGGTTTGTTTTTCTGGCTACACTCATGACATATGGAAGTTCCCAGGCCAGACATTGAATTCAAGCTACAGCTACAATCTACATCACAGCTACAATAATGCCAGATCCTTAACCCACTGCGCTAGGCCAGGATTGAACCCAAGCCTCCGCAGTGACCTGAGCTGCTGCAGATTCTTAACACACTGTGCCACAGCAGGAATTCCCAACCTGTTAGTTTTTTAGTAGCATGTTGTTTAGTCTCCATGTAATCTTTTTTTCTCATTTCTTTTTCTGTGATTGATTTCTAGTCTCATGCAGTTATGGTCAGAAAACATCCTTGAGATAACTTCTATACTCTTAAATTTGCTGAGGCTTGTTTTGTGCCCTTGAATGTGGTCAGTTCTAAAGAACGTTCCATGTGCACTTGAAAAGAATGTGTATTTTGTCTTAGGGGGATGTAATGTGCTGAAAATATCAATCAAGTCTTAACTATTCTCTTGTATTATTTAAGATCTCTCTGTTACCTTACTGATCTTCTGTCTAGAAAATCTGTCCATTAATGGGAGTGGGGGGTTAAATTCTCCTATTATGGTATTCCCATCAATTTCTCCCTTTATGTCTGTATTTGTTTTATGTATCTGGGCACTCCAATATAAGGTGCATTAGGTTGATGAGAATAGTGTCTTCTTCTATTGATCCTTTTATTATTATACAGTGTCCTTCTTTATCTTTCTTTATGGTCTTTATTTTAAAAGTCTATTATGGAATTCCTATCGTGGCTCAGTGGAAATGAATCTGACTAGCATTCCTGAGGATGCAGGTTCAATCCTTGGCCTCACTTAGTCAGGCAAGGATCTGGCGTCGCCATGAGCTGTGGTGAAGGCTGCAGACATGGCCAGATCCTGCATTGCTGTGGCTGTGACATACACCAGCAGCTACAGCTCCAGTTCAATCCCTAGTCTGGGAACCTCCATATGCTATGGGTGTGGCCCTAAAAAGACAAAAAAAAAAGAGTAAAAATCTATTATGTCTAATATGATTATTGCAGCCCTTGCTTTCTTGTCTTTTCCATTTGCATAAAACACCTTTTTCCATATCTTCACTTTCAATTTATATATGTTCTTTGCCCTAAGGTGAGTCTCTTATATTGTAGGCTCTTGTGTTTTTATCCAGTCTGTCACTCTTATGTCCGACGAGAGTACTCAGTCCATTGACATTGAAGGTAATAATTATAGATAGATATGTGTTATTTTAAACCTTGTTTCCTAGTTGATATTTTGTGTTTCTTCTTTGTTCCTTTTTCTTTTTTCTTTTGTGGTTTGATGATTTATATTGTATGCTGTGTTCTCTTTTTTGGTTTCTGTGAATCTATTGTATGTTTTTGACTTGTGGTTACTCTATTTTTTTCAAGTATATTAATCCCTTCCTATATCTACTGATAGTCACATAAACTTAAACACATTAAAAAAAATCTACATGTTTTTATTCTCCTCCCCTACATTTTATGATCTTGATGCCTTCTTTTACATCTTCATGTTTATCCTTTTGCTGTTCATTGTGCTTATCATCGCTATCACATTTTTTTCCTTTTTAATCTTTATTCTACATTATTCAAGTGATTTACTTTACAACTGTGATTTTCTTTTTTCCATAGTTTCTCACTTCTTTCCTATATAGACATTTAAATATTTCTTTTAGGATAGGCTTAATATTGCTGAATTCTTTTAATTTTTGTCTGAGAAATTCCTTATTCTCCTTCTATTCCAAATGATAATCTTGTAAGGTACAATATTTTAGGTTGTAGATTTTTCTTTTTCAGGACTTTGAATATATTTTACCACTCCCTTCTGGCCTGTAACATTTCTGTAGAGAAATCCGCTGATAGTCTTACATGGGTTCCTTTGTAATTAACTCTTTCTCCTTTTGCCTTAAGGTTCCTCTCCTTATCTTTAGGCTTTGACATTGTAATTATAATGTGTCCTAGTGTGGGTCTCTTTGGGTTCATCTTGTTTGGGACCCTCTGTGCTTCCTATACTGTATATCTGTTTCCTTCTTTAGGATTGGGAATTTTTCCGCTATAATTTCTTCAAATTCTTTTTTGATTCCTTTTTCTCTTTCTTCTCCTTCTAGAATCCCTACTATACATAGATTGGCATGCTTTTTATCATCCCATAAGTCTCATATTATTTTCATTTTGTTTCATTTAGCTTTCTGATGTTCTAATTTGGTGATTTCCATTATTACATTTTTCAGATCATTTATTGGTTCTTCTGTGTTATTCATTCTATTCATTGCCATTACCTCAGCTTTTGTCTCAGCAAATGAATTTTCTAATTTTTCTTGTTTTTCATTATAGTTTCTAGTTCCTTTTTACAGTAATCTCCATTTCTACCTATAGTCTTTCTTAATTTATTCAGTATTTCCATTATCTCCTTTTTGAACTCAAGTGTTTATTAGTCTGAAGAAGTCTGTTTCATTGTTTGTTCTTTCAGGGGAATTCTCTTTGTCCTTTAACTGGGAGTGTTTCCTCTGCTTCTTTATTTTACTTATACTTCTCTTACTCTATGAGTTTATTGGAAATAGTTATCTACTGTGGCCTTGGAAGGCTACTATGGAGGGCACACAAAGGGAGGGGGAAGCCACCATAACGGCCTCTTTTTTTGAGTGTGCAATCTCAGCCAACAGGGCACTACTTCTGTGGGATTTGGGAGCAAGTGCAGTGGTCAGCCACAGGTGTGAGTGCAAAGTGTGCCCTCCAACAATGACACATTGCTTCTACAGCAAGCCCAGGCTCCCTCTGTATATTCCCCCAGTTGCAGGCACACCACATTCCAGCCCCTTTCCTCTATCTCCACGCAGCCAAACCCAGATCTGAACTAAGAAGCCTGAGTTTCAGTACCCATTCCTCACCTGCACCAGGAGACATGCATCCCTGTCTGAGGGCCACAAGGTGGTGGCATGGACCATCTATGCAGGTCTCTCTACACTATACAAACTGGATGTTGTGGCTCCAAAGCTCCCCTCCATCTTGGCTGGTCTCCCCACCAGTGAGGGGGCCCCTCAGGGTGCAGGAACTTTTCTTCTTTCATCACTCCCTCCAGGGTCACAGGTCCATCTAGATTCCTTTTCCTTTTTTTTTTTTTTTTTTGTCCTACCCAGTTACATGGAGATTCTGTCTTTTCAGAAGTCTGAGGCTGTCTGTCAGTATTAAGTAAGTATTGTGAGAATTGTTCCACATATTTTTTTTATTTTTTTTTATTAATTTGTGGGAAGAGGTGAGCTGCATATCCTTCTACTCCACCATTTTGACCACTCTCTTCTAATTGCATCATTTTAAAAATTTTATTTATTTATTAAAGTATAGTTGATTTACAACATTGTGTTAGTTTCAGGTGTATAGCACAATGATTCATTATACACATATATGTGTGTGTGTTTATATATAATGTACATTATATATATGTATATAAACATACACACATATAATACATATATATACTTCTTCAGTTCTATTCCCTTACAGGTTATTACAAAATATTGAGTATAATTCTCTGTACTATATGGTAGGTCCTTGTTGATTATCTATTTTATATATACTAGTATATCTGATAATCTCAGCCTCATAAATTATCCCTCCCCTAACCCCCCCTCCGCTTTGATAACCATAAAGTTTTTTTCTATGTCTGTGAGTCTCTATTTGGAAAGTAAGTTCATTTATATCTTTTCTTCTTAGACTCCACATATAAACGATAGCATATATCTGTCTTTGTCTGGCTTTATTGACTTAGTATGATAATCTCCAGGCCCATCCACTGTTGCTGAAAATGGCATTTTTCATTCTTTTTTAATAGCTAATTGATATTGCATTATATAAATATGCCATAACTTCTATATCCATTCATTTGTTGATGAACATCCAGGTTGCTTTAATATCTTGGCTAATGTAAATAATGCTTCTATGAACATTGGGGTGCATATATCTTTTCAAATTATGGTTTTCTCTGGATATATGGCCAGGAGTAGGATTGCAGGAACATATAGTAACTCTATTTTTAGTTTTTTAAGGAACCTCCATATTATTCTCCATAGTAGCTGTACCAGTTTACATTCCCAACAGTGTAGGAAATTGCTTTTTTCTCCACATCCTCTCCAGCATTTATTATTGGCATATTTTTTTTATGATGGCCATTCTGACTGGTGTGAGTTGATACCTCGTTGTAATTTTGATTTGCATTTCTCTAATAATTAGTGCTGTTGAGCATCTTTTCATGTGCCTTTTGGCCATCTGTATTTCTTTGGAGAAAGGTCTATTTAGATCTTCTGTCCATTTTTTTATTGGAATGCTTGTTTTATTTTTATATTGAGCTGTATTAGTTGTCTGTAGATTCTGGAGATTAATCCCTTGTCAGTTGCACCATTTGCAAATATTTTCTCCTATCTGTAGGTTGTATTTTTGTCTTGTTTATGTTTTTCTTTGCTGTGCAAAAGACTTTAAGTTTAATTAGGTCCTATTTGTTTATTTCTGTTTTTATTTCCATTACTCTAGGAGATGAATCCAAAAAGATATTGCTGTGATTCATGTCAAAGAGTGTCCGCCTATTTTCCTCTAGGACTTATAGGGCACTTGTTCTTATGTTTAGGTTTTAATCCATTTGATTTTATTTTTGTATACAGTATAAGAGAGTGTTTTAATTTCATTCATTCACATGTAGCTGACCAGTTTTCCCAGTACTACTTTCAAAAGACACTGTCTTTTCTCTATTGTATATTCTTGCCTCCATTGTTGTAGACTAATTGGCTAATTTACCATAAATGCATGGGTTTATTTCTGTGCTTTCTATCCTGTTCCATTGGTCTATGTGTCTGTTTTTGTGCCAGTACCATACTGTCTTGGTTACTACAGTTTTGTATAATAGTCTGAAGTCAGAGAGTGTGATTCTTCCAGCTCTCTTCTCCTCTCTCGTGACTGTTTTGGCTATTTGGGTCTTTTTGTTTCCATTCTAATTTAAAAATTTTTTGTTCTGTGAAAAATGCCATTGGTAATTTAATAAGGATTGTACTGAATCAATAGATTGCCTTGTGTAGTGTGGTCATTTTAACAGTAATGATTCTTCAAATTCAAGAACACAATATATGTTTCCATCTGTTTGTGTCATCTTCAATTTCTTTCATCAGCATTTTATATTTCCTAGAGTACATGTCTTTTGCCTCCTTAAGTAGGTTTATTCCTGGGTATTTTATTCTTTTAGATACAGTGATAAATGGGATGTCTTCCTTAATTTCTCTTTCTGATATTTTGTTGTTAGTGTATAGAGATGAATCAGATTTATGTATATTAATTTTATAATCCTACAACTTTACCAAATTCATTGATAAGCTCTAGTAGTTTTCTGGTGGTGTCTTTAGGATTTCCTATGTACAGTATCATGTCCTCAGCAAACAATTTTTTACTTGTTTTACTTCTTCTTTAGAGTTTGTATTCATTTTATTTCCTTTTCTTCTCTAATTGCTATGGCCAGGACTTCCAAAACTATGTTGAATAAAAGTGGCAAGAGTGGGCATCTTTGTTTTGCTCTTGATCTTGGAGGGAATGCTTTCAACATTTAATAGATGTTAGCTATGGGTTTGTCATATATAAAACTGCCTCCCATCCCTGGTCCTAGCAGGGATGGAATCTGGATTAGATCTTCAGGAGAAGACATGATCCATATTGCATAACATAGCACATGCACCACCAAGGGAGAAGGAACAGATGTAGAATAGAACAGGTTCTGCCACATGCATTCTATATGGCTTTATGAAATTTACTTAATCACTTTTAATCTTATTTCATTATCTGGTGTAAATTGATGTCAATTAAAAACAAATTTGGGGGAGTTCCCATTGTGGTGCAGTGGAAATAAATCCGACTAGTATCCATGAGGATGTGGGTTTGATCCCTGGACTCGCTCAGTGCATCAGGGATCCAGTGTGGCCATGAGCTGTGCTGTAGGCCAGCAGCTGTAGCTCCGATTCAATCCCCAGCCTAGAACTCACATGTGCAGTGGGTGCACCATTAAAAAACAAAAAATAAAAATAAAATAAAATCTGGCCTGTTCTTTTTCAGAAAAGAAAATAAGGTAGCCTCTGGGAAAGCTCCTAACCTAGTGCCTAGAACTTAGCAGGAGCAGCAGTTTACTTTCCTGAGAGCCAGACCATTTGTTTCCCTTTCTTTCCCCTTCCTTGTTCTGCCCAAACCCTAGTTGATGCCCTTTCCTTAGGCCTCACTCATGTTTCATCTCCATAAAAGCTGCCAAGGACTCACTGCAACTGAACGGCTTCCCCCTCATCACAGTGGACACTTCCACTTTAGAAACTCTCTCGGTAAAATGAAAAAGAAACTGGCAACATCATCACCATTATTATATTTTAAAGCATTCATTTAAGAGGTCCTATAAAATCCTCAAAAAAGGCATCTTTTTGCTCACCTTCTTGTTTTCATTATTTTCCCCCTCAAGCAAGCATGTTAGACAATTGAAACAGTTGGATTCAAGCTTTTCAAAGTTTTTATTAAGATTTTATGTTCAGTAGTCAGTGTTATGCAATTGTGGAAGTATCATGCCAATTTTAATTAATTTTCATAGGTTTACTAAATAAAACAATAAGAGGTGGGGTTTACCCACTGCAAAAATAATTGGTGGATCTCTTAAACATTATACTTGAAGTTCCACACAAGTATAAAATGGTGTAAATTTGTTTTTAAAATAGCTAGAAATCCAAAAGAAGTAATTATAACATCAAACCAAAGTTGTGTCTGCATTTATCTTTTAAAAAAAATATTGGAGATAAAATTTTTCTTGAGCTTCTGCAAGCTGCTTCTGCCTGCCTCTGTGTTCATAATGGTAATAATAATTAGGAATAACACTAGACTATTTTTTAATAACAACATGATATGTAAACTTTAAACTTCAGAAATAAATGTCAACAAAACAAAGTATTGAGAGTTGAAAAAATGAAGGAACAAACACTGAGAAAGCCAAGGGAATAAACAGAAGGAGAAATATTGACTGTATGTTAATAATTCTACTTCCAACAAGATGCAGTCCTTTGGAGTTCCCATCGTGGCACAGTGGTTAACGAATCCGACTAGGAGCCACGAGGTTGCAGGTTCGATCCCTGGCCTTGCTCAGTGAGTTAAGGATCCAGTGTTGCCATAAGCTGTGGTGTAGGTTGAAGACGTGGCTCGGATCCCACATTGCTGTGGCTCTGGCGTAGGCCTGTGGCTACAGCTCCGATTAGACCCCAGCCTGGGAACCTCCATATGCCACGGGAAGCAGCCCTAGAAAAGGCAAAAAGACAAAAAAAAAAATGCAGTCCTTGAAATAAATGGGTTACCAACTTTTTCGAAGTCATAGATCTTTAGAGTCAAAACATTCCCTAGCAGCTTAACAGAGAACATAATTCTTGATAGTAGTAGAATATGATAGGAGTGACTATGAAAAGAAAAATGAACAAGACAGAATACTCAAGCAGTTTAGCATAGTATTTTAAATGCAAGAACTCTGGTGTCATACTACCTAGGTTTTAATCCTTGCTCCACATCTAAAATAGGGATAATAAAACCTATTCCAAAGGGTTGTTGTAGGGATTAAATGAGTTAATATATGTAAATCACTTAGAACAATATTCTCTCCAAAATAAAGATTAGTTATAATTATCTTCACTCACATTTAACATATGATAAAATTTGTAATTTCCCTAAGACACTCCCAAGTAATCTCCATTGCTGTAGTTTACCCAAATATTGTTTTGTTTGTTTGTTTGTTTTTGCCATTTCTTGGGCCACTCCCACGGCACATGGAGGTTCCCAGGCTAGGGGTCAAATCAGAGCTGTAGCTGCCGGCCTACACCAGAGCCACAGCAACACAGGATCTGAGCCGCATCTGCAATCTACACCACAGCTCACGGCAACGCCGGGTCCTTAACCCACTGAGAAAGGCCAGGGATCGAACCCGCAACCTCCTGGTTCCTAGTCGGATTCGTTAACCACTGCACCACGATGGGAACTCCCCACCCAAATATTGTTATACAACCTTGCAGAGGCCCAGAGTTTTGGGGAGCAATGATTTAAACAGTGATTTAAAACCTTAGCATATTTATCAGGACTCTTTATTTATTTATTTATTTATTTTTTATTTTCCCACTGTACAGCAAGGGGGTCAGGTTATCCTTACATGTATACATTACAATTACATTTTTCCCCCAGCCTTTCTTCTGTTGCAACATGAATATCTAGACAAAGTTCTCAATGCTATTCAGCAGGATCTCCTTGTAAATCTATTCTAAGTTGTGTCTGATAAGCCCACGCTCCCGATCCCTCCCACTCCCTCCTCCTCCCATCAGGCATCCACAAGTCTCTTCTCCAAGTCCATGATTTTCTTTTCCAAGGAGATGTTCATGATATTACTACTCAGCCATAAAAAAAGAATGACATAATGCCATTTGCAGCAACATGGATGGAGCTAGAGAATCTCATACTGAGTGAAATGAGCCAAAAGACAAAGACAAATACCATATGATATCACTTATAACTGGAATCTAATATCAGGACTCTTTAAAATGTCGATACCATTTGATTCTATAATTTTATCTTAAGGAACCTAGCCTAATGAAATGATAAAAAGGCGAACAACTCTTAAAAAATATATTCTTGGAGTTACTGTGGTGCAGGGGGTTAAGGTTCCAGCATTGTCACTGCAATGGTTTGGGTCGCTGCTGTGGCCCGGGTTCAATTCCTGGCCCGGGAAAGTCCACATGCTGCGGGAAAAGCCAAAAATATATAGATAGATATTCACTACAGCATTATTTATTAATAAACATTTGAAAATATAAATATCAGATAATAGGGAAGTAAATAAGGAATTATCTAAATAGATGATGGCATATTTATAAGGTAGAATCTATACAAAATTAAAAATGTTGGTCTCTGAGTGGTCACGAGCAAAGGAGAGCCATATGCCCACTACATAGGGCTGTTGAAGGGATTAAGCAGGAAAGCTCTCATGCAGTGCAGAAATGAAAGCATAAAACAATAACTGGGCAGCAGGAGGGAATTCAGGTGTGTTAGAACTGTTCTGTATCTTGACTGTGGTGGAAGACACATGATGTCATGCATTTGTCAAAACAAAGAACTGAACACCACAAAAAGTGAATTGTACTTTATGTAGAATTTAAAAAACTGATTATCTTGAAGATTCTTTCTGGTTATGACATTCAATAGATTTCCTCACCTATAAGATAGAATTGTTGGAAAGGAAAAATAAATTGATATGATTTTGCATCATGATGGGGAAAAAAGAAAAACATGTTGACCTCTGGCTATTTTTCATAATGAATGTTAATTACATGTGAAAATGCTGATGGTATAGCGGTAAATGAACTCAGCAAAATATATAACTGTATTTAGAGCCTGGTTTTGACTCTTTAAAAATTATGTCCAGACATGACAGAGGATAGTGTAAGAAAAAGAATATATATATGTATGACTGGGTCACTTTGCTGTATGGCACAAATTGACAGAACATTGTAAATCAATCATAATAAAAAGGTTTTTAAAAATAAATTGAAGAGAAAAAAATATGTCCAGAACATACCTTTGGAAATATACTAATAAATTAACATTATTTCAGAGGGTTAGAACAAAAGTCATCACACCTTTTCTGTAAAGTGCCAGCTACTATAAACATTTTAAGTTTTGCAGATCATAAAGTTTCTGTTACAACTACTAGACTCTGCTGTTGTGGTATGGAAAGCAGCAACATATAGTGGTCAACAAACGGAGGTCACAGTGTTCCAATAAAACTTTATTTACAAAAACAGTCTTGCTGCCCATAATTTGCCAACCTGTTGTGTTAGATTTACAGAGGCACTGATTTCCTTTTTTATATTTTTCTCAATTTTCTATAGTAAGAAAAGCATAAATTACTTTCATAATCTAAAAATTAAATCAATACATGTTATAAAAAGCAAAATACACTGCTTAAAGAATAAGAAATACCATATTCATATATATATATATGAATCACATTATGTACACCTGAAAAACTGTAAATCATGTATACCCCAATTTTTAAAAATATGAAAGATCCAATTTCTCTGCATCCAAAAGTAAAATAAAATTTAAAAAGCTGATGATATGCATCAACAAAAACTGTTTTTAAAAAAAAAAAGCATTTTCTTAAGAGCTAATGCCTATCTACATTTTCAGTAATCATTTTTACAAAAAAATCACTACTCCTATTATTTTCTCTAGTATTATTGGAGCAGTACAAATAGATTTTCCCACATGATTTGATGTTTCAGAGCTAACTTAAACACTTTCTTCAATTATGTATGTGTTATGTATTTATTTTGTAACACATCTCTCTTATTTCATGCAAAGCCATGCAAAATGGAGGAAACGGCAATATTTATACTTTGGCTCATTTGTTTCCAAAAGCTTCCTCACTACAGTTGATAATACATTATCAACCTTCATGCTTATTATTCTTCTCTCAAGTCTGTACCTCCTGTTCTGACAGAATGATTACCTCTCTAACCCCATCCCAAGCCATCTGTGAGTTAAAAATGAAGGCAGAGGATGTGGCTGGTCCAGGGCAATGCTTTGAGACTTACTGGCTTGAAACAATGGTAATTAAACTTAGCTGCACATCAAGAGTTCCTGTCATGGCACAGCAGAAACAAATCCAACTAGGAAACATGAGATTGCAGGTTCGATCCCTGGGCTTGCTCAGTGGGTTAAGGATCCAGCGTTGCCATGAGCTGTGGTGTAATTTGCAGATGCGGCTCAGATCTGGCGTTGCTGTGGCTGTGGCGTAGGCCAGCAGATGTAGCTCCAATTAGACCCCTAGCCTGGGAACCTCCATATGCTGCAGGTGTGGCCCCCACAAAAGAAAAACTTAGCTGCACATCAGAGTCACTAGGATATCTTTTTAAATAAATTACTGCTACTCAGGACCCATTACATACCTATTAAATCAGAATATCTGATGGTAGCCTCCCCTGTTAATTCTATCGTGAAATCATGTTTAAGATCTACTTGCTTAGAAATAGAGAGAAGGAACCCACACACACACCCTAAAAAAACCAGCAGCTTTGGGCAGTTTTTTAACCTTCAACCCCATGGTTTCCTCAAAGGTCTATAAATACCATGAAGTAATATACAAAAAGGTTGTATATAACTAGAGAGGGAGCCAAGAGCCTTCAACATACTCTCAAAGGGGTCCATGACTATATCCCAAAGTCAAAAATCACTAAAGAAGCTGATTCTCAGGCAGCACCTCCAGCACCATCTCTTACATCTCACATACACCCCCACCATGTTTCAAAATCCCTTCTTTTCATAATTGAAGCTTCTAAGGAAAATATCTGCTTTACTTATATGGTTTCAAGTCCTGAAATGTTAATCCTTACATATTCAGTTAGGCTAATAAGTATTTTTTTTCAAAGTGCTTATATGAAAGAAGAATCCAACATCTATCCATCATTCACATGTTAGCAAGAACTGTTTTAAGTTCAATGTAGTTTTGTTCTGCCTCTTGTCCTAAGGTAGCTATTTTGACTAGGCAGGGAGAGACATATAAAGAACTTTGAAAGTCTAAGTAGGGGTCCACAGAGAATTTTTTTTTAATTAAGACATTGAGAACCTGAAAGATTAAGGAAAGCATCTGAGTCAATAGGTATGTGTAAAAAAAGAAAATGCAGACTACTCAAAGAATAATTTTTAACTGTGATATTCCAGACTGGTTGTAGGATGAATAAATAGAAATTTTTCTTATTTTCTTCTCCTCTCTCATATTTATCATTTACAGACTCCCAAGGTCATTAACTGAGGAATAATGCCATCTGCACCATGAGAGTCAGTTTTGAACAAGGTAAACTACAGAGTCAGACAGAAGCAGTTCCAGTAGCAGCTATGCCATTACTGACCAGGTGGCCTTCAGAGATTTAGTTAATGCCTCCAAGTCCAAGCTTTCTATCTGTA
This sequence comes from Phacochoerus africanus, assembly GCF_016906955.1. Lineage (NCBI taxonomy): Eukaryota > Metazoa > Chordata > Mammalia > Artiodactyla > Suidae > Phacochoerus > Phacochoerus africanus. The sequence goes on from NC_062544.1 coordinate 199,908,620, forward strand.
AAATGGCAGTGATAATTATTACTTACTAAGGTAATCCTGAGAACTAAATTTATGTGAAGAACTTATCACAGTGGTTCAAACTAACAAATGTTTAATAAATGGCTGTGTTATACCATAACTTGGCAAGGTTATGGACCAAGAGGGCAATATGTGGACTGATCTAAAAATGTAACCATGTTTCTATGGGATTTCTATGGGAAATTTCCACATTCCAAGCAAATGCCTTTTATATGGTCTTCATCACACAAACATTTAAATACTTTAAAAATTCAGCTTACTTTTTAAAAGAACATCTTTCCAACTGTCAATTCCTTTTACTTAGTTATTCAGCTACCATATTAATCTCACAGCTACATAAACTCCACTCTGAACTGCAAGTTCCTTAGGAGCAAGGACAGTGTCTTTATTGAATAATCATTTATCAAGCATCTATATACCAATAACTAGAAATAAAAATATACACACAATACAGTTTATTTCCTAATTTTTACTTGGGGAAAAGGACATGCAAATACATTCCAAGATGTATAATGCATATTATAATAGATATCCATGCCAAGAACTTTGGGGCACAGTGTAAAAAGATATTCATTTTATTTGAATTGATAAGGAAATTTTAGTAAAGGGGATGACATTTGAAATGGACCAAATGTTCATCAAAGTTAATATTAAATAAAACTGAGATTAGGAAATAGAAATATATGAGCTGCTACTGCAGGGAAAGATTCATAAGTGGACTATGATTTATTTGGACCCTGAGTACAGAAGATGAGGATAAAAGATGGAACTGCTTGGTATGCATGTAATGGTAAAGATATACTATTATTAAATAGTAAGCTGGCTGATGGGAAATAAGGTTGGAGAGGTACTACCTTGGAACTAGATTTTGCAGAGCTCTAGTAACTAGGCAAGAAAGTTCCCTGAACTTGAAAATCCCAAGGACTTTATTAAAAAAAAAAAAAAAAAAAAAGAGGCATTATAGATTCTAAAACCAAGGTACGTGTAACATGTTAAAAGCAGAGCTAGAGGAAGGTTATTCCAACAGTGATATTGTGGGTAAAGATGGCAGATCAAATCATCTTGAAAGCAGTTTTATTAATGGTGGTAGGACCTGCTATAAAGAGAGAGCAAGTATAGGAGTTCCCTTCATGGCTCAGTGGTTAACAAATCCAACTAGGAACCATGAGGTTGCAGGTTCGATCCCTAGGCCTTGTTCATTGGGTTAAGGATCCACCGTTGCCATGAGCTGTAGTGTAGGTTGCAGACGCGGCTCGGATCCTGCGTTGCAATGGCTCTGGTGTAGGCCAGCCGCTACAGCTCCGATTGGACCCCTAGCCTGGGAACCTCCATATACCGTGGGAGCAGCCCTAGAAAAGGCAAAAAGACAAAAAAAAAAGAGAGAGAGAGCAAGTGTAAAGATATAAAAGTGACATTTTATGAATGTTATCAGGGATATTTGAGTAATAATATTATTGCCAAATATATCAAAGGTAACAGTGAAGATGATGAATTTTTTTAAGAAGACAAAATTTATTTAGTGCTATCAACATGCCAAGTATCATGTGACAATATCTAATGCTATTTTATATGTGAATCTATAGAATATGTACATTATGTTTATTCAACAGCTATTTTCTATTGTATATTTTATTTCCACAAATAAGTTATCCATTTCTGTTGGGTAGGATCTTATCTCATATTTCTCATTAGGGAACTTACCTCTATAAAGGACATAAAGTCAGCATTTAATAAAATCTTATTGTCTGATTAAATAACTGAGTCCAGAATTAACAGAAAACTACCCCCAAGTCTTAGGTAGGACACTAAAGGAATGTCCTACCTAACAAAACACCCCAAGGAACCCACTTTCCTTTATTGCTATATAACTTCCTAAAACTAATAGAGTAGAAAAAGTTTCACCCAGTGTCAAGTCATTCTAGACAATAACTACAGTTCAGTTTATTTAGTGATATTCTGTAGAACAAATTTTATGGATCTAAGACATCAAGGGAAAGTAAGAAATCATGTTTCATGTCTGTTTGGGTATGTTTTTCATTTTTAAAGTGTGATCTTAAAGGGGGATGGGTGCAGAATAAGAGAGTAAATCAGTCCAATCTTTTATAGCAGCATATTTACTTCACAAAAAAAAAAAAAGACTTTAATTGCATAGGGTTAGGGAAAAAAGAAAAAAAAAAGGTTGAATACCCCTCCTTGACAAGATTCATGGCTTTGACGTGAGAGTAAAATACACATTTACAGTAAGTCTGGATTTGGTGGTAGAATTTAAAGCTCTTGTCCATCAACGTATCATAATGGGTTAATGTGACACTTGGATAAGAGCACTTGTTTGAGCACTTTTAGAAAAGAGCAGAGGAGTCTTTGCAATGCAGTTAAGGAAGTTTAAAAATTTAAGGATGTTTTCTTTTCAATGAGAAACAACACTCTTCAAAAACTTGAGTTGGCAGATTCATATTCAGAATCTGTGTTGTCACTCTGATTTTCGGGAATGGATACGGAAGGAAAGAGAATCTCAAGGTCACTGGGAATAGTCTTTAGAGTATTCTTACAGGGCTTATCTGCGCTCACATGCCTAATTTTTTTCCAAGTGCAAAGAATGGCCACTTGCTTGAGACAGGCCCAGTGCCATCCTTTATTCAAGTTCCTTTATACTCCTCTTTTTAAAGAAGCTGTCAAGTTCTTTTTTTGCAGCTGACAGAAAAGGCCAAATCTGTGGTACAGGAAAGGAGGCGCAAAAAGAAACTTTTTTGTGTTGATGTTTTACTAAGTGAGCTAAGGAGAATTTTAGAATCATGTAATTTACTCTGGAGGCATTTACTGTACATAGCTATAGTGATGGTAATTTCTTTCATTGTTGAAGTGAAAAGATAACCATCAATCAGTTGTCAATTGGTCAATTGCAGAAGTGATGAAAAGAAACTGGTAGGAACAATCACTTCTGTGGCTACCTAGACCATTTGGAGGCTTAAGAAAAGTATGGGAACTGGATTGCGTTTTAAAAAAGGATTGGACCAGATTTTCAAAAAGGTTAATAGGCATAACTTCCTTGCAAAGAAAGGCTTTGCAGTTAAAAATAATCAGCAAATACATTTTTAAAAATGCAAAATTAAAAAGACATGGATTTTAAAAAAGTTTTTAATAATTTATTAAACTAGATATCAAGTAAGTAGACCTCCAAATCTTGAATTTCAGTGTGTCCTTAATTGAGATAATAAATATATTATACTAATAACCC